>NW_028221046.1:0-200000 GCF_045865225.1 Trachurus japonicus | reverse complement strand
TCATCTTATTTACTTGGTAAATAGATGTGTTTTACCTGGTAACACTATAGAAAATACATGGTAATGTTGTGAAACGAAAATGTGTAAAACTGAACAGTCTTGGTTTAATTACATAGTAATAAACTGGTAAGAAGCCACGCTTTCTTTTACAGCACACTTTCATCTTATTTGCTTGGTAAATAGATGTGTTTTACCTGGTAACACTATAGAAAATACATGGTAATGTTGAGAAACAAAAATATGTAAAACTGAACAGTCTTGGTTTAATTACATAGTAATAAACTGGTAAGAAGCCACGCTTTCTTTTACAGCACACTTTCATCTTATTTACTTGGTAAATATACAGGTTTTACCTAGTAATGCTACAGAAAATACATGGTAATGTTGAGAAACGAAAATGTGTAAAACTGAACAGTCTTGGCTTAATTACATAGTAATAAACTGGTAATACTGTGGAAAGAAGCCACGCTTTCTTTTACAGCACACTTTCATCTTATTTGCTTGGTAAATATACAGGTTTTACCTGGTAACACTACAGAAGGTTTAATTAACAAGACGACTCTGATGGCATATTTGCCAGGTAAGTACTAAATAAAATCAGGCATGATAAATGAATGAGCAAAGTTATTACCAGCCAAAACAGCTCAATAACTTAGTAACACGATGGACAGGTGAGATATTGGATTATACTACCAGGTAAATGGGATGTAATTTCTCTCCTTTTACATTGTAATTGCGTTTTTATTTTACTGTAGTTACCTTCATAATGACGGTAGTAATTACCCATTAATGCAGTGTTGTTCTTTAGTAATAGTTGAGATATTTCAAGGCAATTAGTTAGTATTTACTCTGTAGTTACCATCATTTTACCAGTGTTAGTTACCTTGTAATTTCTTTCTTTTACCTTGTAAATACACAGTAAATACACAGTAATTAGGGGACTGTAAAAGAAAGGGTTACCCAGAATTTAAACTGGGAGCCTCTAAGTGCAGCCAGTTCCCTCTCTTCCTCTCATTCACTCCCATTGAAAAGTAGGAGCAGATTTTCTGAGAAAAGCAGAAATGACCTCCTTATCTTTCCTGCGACGGTGAGAAAAGTTTTTGCCCTACAAACATTTAATGCACATTGGCTCGCTCAGGAAGGTCTCCTTGCCCCGATAGTCATGACCACATTCTGGTAAGAGGTACGGTTCTCTTTTCAGAGGCTGTTGTTCGGAGCTGCACAGAGCTCAAATCTCACTGCTCTGCTCTGTGTGGTGCAGACAGAGACAGAGAGACACACACACACACGCAGACAGAGAGACACACAGACACAGAGACACACTGGCTTACAGCTCATAATCAGCCTCTAAATGAGTTCATATCTTTGAGGAGAATTTTTAAACATCTCTAATAATTTATTCCTCTTACATTTCAGTTTATTCTTGTAATGGAGATTTCAGGATTTGGAGCTTCTTCATGTCCTGACTTTCCTCTTTAACCCTTTACTTTGAAGGACTTGAACTTTTTCTCATTAATTCCAACAATTCAGACCATTTCTCAACCATTTAAGGACTTTCACATTTTTCATTTATAAATGTATATCTTCACACTCTTTTTTACACGTATCTTAAGCAATTCTGGCATTTGCATCCATTCCACATCATTCAGTCTCTTTCTTTCTTTCTTTCTTTCTTTCTTTCTTTCTTTCTTTCTTTCTTTCTTTCTTTCTTTCTTTCTTTCTTTCTTTCTACTCCCTTTCCCATTCTTTTTTACTTCATTCCTTGTTTCCTTGTTTCTACCCCATTTCTATATATACCCCAGTTCTCATAATGGATATTTCAGGATTTGGAGCTTCTTCATGTCCTGACTTTAGACTTTTCCACCTTCAATCCTTACATTTTACTTTGAAGGACTTAGACTTTTTCCTCATTAATTCCAACAATTCAGGCCATTTCTCCACCATGTAAGGAGTTTCATAATTTTCATTTATAAATTTATATTTTCACACTATTTTTTACACTTAAACAATTCTGGGATTTGCATCCATTCCCTATCATTCAGTCTCTTGCTTACAAGTTATACACTTCAGGTATTGCTTCATTTTTATACATATTTGTTCAACAAATACTTTCAAGCTGTTAATATATTTATTCATTTGAGTAGACCTATTTTTTCCACACCAATCTTCAAAAATTCAAGCAATTTTCCAACATCCTTCTTATAAGTTCTTCTTTTTAATTTTTTTCTCACCTATTTCAGATTTCAACCATTCAACTGTTAAACTATAAAGATGCAGGATTTCTACATTTTCCTCAAACTTTTTATTATCATGTTTAACTTTTACCCTTCAGATATGTTGTAGTTATTTTTAGTTATTCTGCCCTTTAACGGATTGTAACTACTTCTATATTATTCTACTTTTACACTTCAGATATTGTTTCATCTATATTAGTAATGGTTCAAAAAAAAATTTCTAACTGTTTTAAATAACAACAAATGCATCCATTCCATATCATTCAGCCTCCTGCTTACAAGTTATACTCTTCAGGTATTGCTTCATCTTTATTTATATTTGTTCAACAAATGCTTTCAAGCTGTTAATATATTTATTCATTTGAGTAGACTGAAATGTAAATTTTTTCACACCAATCTTCAAAAGTTCAAGCAATTTTCCAAACATTTCTTACAAATTCAACGTCCTTCTTATAAGTTTTACTTTTTAATCTTTTCTCACGTATTTCAGATTTCAACCCTTCTACTCTTACATGCTCGACTTTTAGCCTTCAGATATGATGTAGTTATTCTAACTTATCCTTCCCTTTAAAGGATTGTAACAACTTCTATGTTATTTTACTTTTATTCCTCAGATATTCTTTCATATATTAGTAATGGTTCAACAATGTTTTCAAGCCACCAGTTTTAAACTTCTTTGAGTAGACTCAAGCTTTTCAATTCATTCATACTATTCTTCACTAATTCAAGTAATTACCACCCATTTCATACATCCTCCATCTTTCATCTTTTACTTTTACTATTCAGATATTGTTTAATCTACATTAGTAATGGTTCAAAAATGTTTTCAAACTGTCAGTTTTAAGTAAATCTGAGTAGACTTCAGACTTTCAATTTCTTCATACTGATCTTCAACAACAACGGCCGATAGTCGAACCTCGGATTCAGGAGGAACAATGCGGTTTTCGTCCTGGCCGTGGAACGCTGGACCAGCTCTACACCCTCCGCAGGGTGCTCGAGGGTGCATGGGAGTTTGCCCAACCAGTCCACATGTGTTTTGTGGACTTGGAGAAGGCTTTCGACCGTGTCCCACGTGGCATCCTGTGGGAGGTGCTTCGAGAGTATGGGGTCGGAGGCCCTCTGCTGAGGGCTGTACGGTCCCTGTATGACCGGAGCAGGAGCTTGGTTCGCATTGCCGGCAGTAAGTCAGACCTGTTCCCGGTGCGTGTTGGACTCCGGCAGGGCTGCCCTTTGTCACCGGTTCTGTTCATTATTTATATGGACAGAATTTCTAGGCGCAGCCAAGGGGGTACGGTTCGGGAGCCACTTGATTTCATCTCTGCTTTTTGCAGATGATGTGGTCTTGTTGGCTCCCTCGAGCCAGGACCTTCAGCATGCACTGGGGCGGTTTGCAGCCGAGTGTGAAGCAGCTGGGATGAGAATCAGCACCTCTAAGTCCGAGGCCATGGTTCTCGACCGGAAAAAGGCGGCTTGCACCCTCCAGGTCGGGGGAGAGTTCCTGCCTCAGGTGGAGGAGTTTAAGTATCTTGGGGTCTTGTTCACGAGTGAGGGGAGAACGGAGCGCGAGATCGACAGGCGGATCGGTGCGGCGGCCGCAGTAATGCGGTCATTGTATCGGTCCGTCGTGGTGAAGAAGGAGCTGAGCCGAAAGGCAGAGCTCTCGATTTACCGGTCGATCTACGTTCCCACCCTCACCTATGGTCATGAACTCTGGGTCATGACCGAAAGAACGGGATCCCGGATACAAGCGGCCGAAATGAGTTTCCTCCGCAGGGTGGCGGGGCGCTCCCTTAGAGATAGGGTGAGGAGCTCTGTCACCCGGGAGGAGCTCGGAGTAGAGCCGCTGCTCCTCCACATCGAGAGGAGCCAGCTGAGGTGGCTCGGGCACATGTATAGGATGCCCCCTGGACGCCTCCCTCGTGAGGTGTTCCGGGCATGTCCCACCGGGAGGAGGCCCCGAGGAAGACCCAGGACACGCTGGAGTGACTACGTCACTCGGCTGGCCTGGGAACGCCTTGGGGTCCCCCCGGAAGAGCTGGAGGAAGTGTCCGGGGAGAGGGAAGTCTGGGGATCCCTGCTCCGACTGCTGCCCCCGCGACCCGACTCCGGATCAAGCGGATGAAAATGGATGGATGGATGGATGGATCTTCAACAATTCAAGTAATTTCAAACCATTTCATACTCTTCATATATTGTTTCATCTCTTCAAGATTTCTTCAGCAGTTTCTTAACTTAATTCAGCATAGTTTCAACAATTTATTCAGCTCATTCAGCTTCCAGCTTCCAGCATTCACCCGTATTTCCTTCAGGAAATGCATTTTCTAGTTAGGGTGAATGCTGAAAGCATTCACACTATTGTTATTCAAATCTTTATTAGTGTGACTGCTGAAGCAGTCACACTATTGTTCTTCTGTTTGGCCATTTTCTTCCGCCTTTTTACGGTCTTCTTCTAGTCCTTCATACTTTGTGCTATTTCAACAATTCATATATCAAAATGTGCAGCTTTTTTTGAACTTTATCGGCATTACTTTTCTCTTTTTAACTATTTATACTTTTTAAAATATTTAACTTTTTCACAAAAAATCTCACATTCATCAAAGTCTCAACCTCTCTTCTTCACAACTCCACTGTAGTGTAGGGGTTAGGGTAACTGCTTGCCAACCCTAAGGTCACTGGTTCGAATCCAAGGGAAGGACTCTTGTTATGTTATGTTGAATTCTGCTCTCCTCCCCCGCCTTCAATTGGTTACAGGTGTTTGTTATCTCCTTGATTACTCATACCAGTTTGCAGCACATCATCACATTACAATGAATGACAACAGTTTTGAAAGCAGTGTGCTCTCTGTAGCCGAGTGGCAGAGTAAAGGTTTAGTGATCATGAGGTCATGGGTTCGATTCCTGCCTCAGTCTTTTCACTTCATTGCTTGACTTTTGATTCCAATTATTCAGCTGTCATTGGACAGTCTTTGATTCCTCATAGTATAAAGCTCATTGTAACTCAGGTTCTCTGTGGCCATATGGTTAGTGCTCAGCCTGAAATTCACAGACATTTTCATTCTAAGTCATTCAAGCTTGACTCTCAAGCTTTCTTGATGTTGACAGTGTGCAGATCATTAACAGACAACAGTCTCTGCAACTGTGTGTGCACTGTGGCCTAGAGGCAGAGTGGAAGTCTAATGACCATGAGGATGTGGGTTCGATTCTGACCTTGGTCAAACATTTGTATGGTGATCACAGCTTGCACTATTTGCTAATTCTGCAACAGCGTTCAGTTGCTATCAGCAGTCACACCATTTCCATTCTTGGAAATGCTTTTTCTAGTTAATATTATTATTAGGGTGAATGCTGAAAGCATTCACACTATTGTTATTCAAATCTTTATTATTAGGGTGAATGCTGAAAGCATTCACACTATTGTTATTCAAATCTTTATTATTATTATTATTATTATTCTGTACACTTCTTCCGTTTTTCGGTCTTTAACTACTTCTTCATACTTTCTACTATTCAAACAATTCATATATCAAAACGTGCAGCTTCTTCAGGAGATCATTGGATCCATTCAACTTTTTCATTATCATTCATACTTTTCAAAATATTCAAACTTTATTGAAATTTTTTTCCCATAGGAATACATTGAAACTGTCTTCAAACTCTTAAAATCTTCTCCTTCTTTGAACTTCAACTGCTTCAACATACTTTCACCTACAGACTTCATTCAACTTTTAAAACGTTCACAAAACTTTCAAGTATTCACGGTACATTCAACTTTTTCATATCTTCTACCATTATTGATCAGTACACTTCAACTGTTCATGATAATTTTTTGACAAAATTCAAATTTAACATGCAAGTCAATGGCACGGAATGTTCAGAGCTAGAGTGGTGATGACATCAGCTGGAGTGACAGAGGTTCAAAAAATCCTCTGACACTTTGCTCTCTAACCTGTCACCACGGCCACAAATTTCACTCTGGACACATAATTTTCCCCCACTTTGGTAGACAAACTTGTCCTGTGTCTGACAGTGTGCTCGAAAACGCAGAGAGGCTAACAGAATTTAAACTCGGAGCCTCTAAGTGCAGCCAGTTCCCTCTCTTCCTCTCATTGACTCCCATTGTAAAGTAGGAGCAGATTTTCTGAGAAAAGCAGAAATGACCTCCTTATCTTTCCTGTGACAGTGAGAAAAGTTTTTGCCCTACAAACATTTAATGCACATTGGCTCGCTCAGGAAGGTCTCCTTGCCCCGATAGTCATGACCACATTCTGGTAAGAGGTACGGTTCTCTTTTCAGAGGCTGTTGTTCGGAGCTGCACAGAGCTCAAATCTCACTGCTCTGCTCTGTGTGGTGCAGACACAGAGAGAGAGACACACAGACACACAGACAGAGAGACACACAACCACAGAGACACACTGGCTTACAGCTCATAATCAGCCTCTAAATGAGTTCATATCTTTGAGGGGAATTTTTAAACATCTCTAATAATTTATTTCTCTTACATACATTTCAGTTTATTCTTGTAATGGAGATTTCAGGATTTGGAGCTTCTTCATGTCCTGACTTTCCTCTTTAACCCTTTACTTTGAAGGACTTGAACTTTTTCTCATTAATTCCAACAATTCAGACCATTTAAGGACTTTCACATTTTTCATTTATGAATGTATATCTTCACACTCTTTTTTTAAACGTATCTTAAACAATTCTGGCATCATTCAGTCTCTTTCTTTCTTTCTTTCTTTCTTTCTTTCTACTCCCTTTCTCTTTCTTTTTACTTCATTCCTTGTTTCCTTGTTTCTACCCCATTTCTATATATACCCCAGTTCTCATAATGGATATTTCAGGATTTGGAGCTTCTTCATGTCCTGACTTTAGACTTTTCCACCTTCAATCCTTACATTTTACTTTGAAGGACTTGGACTTTTTCCTCATTAATTCCAACAATTCAGGCCATTTCTCAACCATGTAAGGAGTTTCATATTTTTCATTTATAAATTTATATTTTCACACTATTTTTTACACTTAAACAATTCTGGGATTTGCATCCATTCCCTATCATTCAGTCTCTTGCTTACAAGTTATACACTTCAGGTATTGCTTCATTTTTATACATATTTGTTCAACAAATACTTTCAAGCTCTTAATATATTTATTCATTTGAGTAGACCTATTTTTTCCACACCAATCTTCAAAAATTCAAGCAATTTTCCAACATCCTTCTTATAAGTTCTTCTTTTTAATTTTTTTCTCACCTATTTCAGATTTCAACCATTCAACTGTTAAACTATAAAGATGCAGGATTTCTACATTTTCCTCAAACTTTTTATTAACATGTTTAACTTTTACCCTTCAGATATGTTGTAGTTATTTTTAGTTATTCTGCCCTTTAACGGATTGTAACTACTTCTATATTATTCTACTTTTACACTTCAGATATTGTTTCATCTATATTAGTAATGGTTCAAAAAAAAATTCTAACTGTTTTAAATAACAACAAATGCATCCATTCCATATCATTCAGCCTCCTGCTTACAAGTAATTTTCCAAACATTTCTTACAAATTCAACGTCCTTCTTATAAGTTTTACTTTTTAATCTTTTCTCACGTATTTCAGATTTCAACCCTTCTACTCTTACATGCTCGACTTTTAGCCTTCAGATATGATGTAGTTATTCTAACTTATCCTTCCCTTTAAAGGATTGTAACAACTTCTATGTTATTTTACTTTTATTCCTCAGATATTCTTTCATAAATTAGTAATGGTTCAACAATGTTTTCAAGCCACCAGTTTTAAACTTCTTTGAGTAGACTCAAGCTTTTCAATTCATTCATACTATTCTTCATTAATTCAAGTAATTACCACCCATTTCATACATCCTCCATCTTTCATCTTCTACTTTTACTATTCAGATATTGTTTAATCTACATAAGTAATGGTTCAAAAATGTTTTCAAACTGTCAGTTTTAAGTAAATCTGAGTAGACTTCAGACTTTCAATTTCTTCATACTGATCTTCAACAATTCAAGTAATTTCAAACCATTTCATACTCTTCATATATTCAAGATTTCTTCAGCAGTTTCTTAACTTAATTCAGCATAGTTTCAACAATTTATTCAGCTCATTCAGCTTCCAGCTTTCAGCATTCACCCGTATTTCCTTTAGGAAATGCATTCTCTAGTTATTATTATTATTCTGTACACTTCTTCCGTTTTTCGGTCTTTAACTACTTCTTCATACTTTCTACTATTCAAACAATTCATATATCAAAACATGCAGCTTCTTCAGGAGATCATTGGATCCATTCAACTTTTTCATTATCATTCATACTTTTCAAAATATTCAAACTTTATTGAAATTTTTTTCCCATAGGAATACATTGAAACTGTCTTCAAACTCTTAAAATCTTCTCCTTCTTTGAACTTCAACTGCTTCAACATACTTTCACCTACAGACTTCATTCAACTTTTAAAACGTTCACAAAACTTTCAAGTATTCACGGTACATTCAACTTTTTCATATCTTCTACCATTATTGATCAGTACCCTTCAACTGTTCATGATAATTTTTTGACAAAATTCAAATTTAACATGCAAGTCAATGGCACGGAATTTTCAGACCTAGAGTGGTGATGACATCAGCTAGAGTGACAGAGGTTCAAAAAATCCTCTGACACTTTGCTCTCTAACCTGTCACCACGGCCACAAATTTCACTCTGGACACATAATTTTCCCCCACTTTGGTAGACAAACTTGTCCTGTGTCTCACAGTGTGCTCGAAAACGCAGAGAGGCTAACAGAATTTAAACTCGGAGCCTCTAAGTGCAGCCAGTTCCCTCTCTTCCTCTCATTGACTCCCATTGAAAAGTAGGAGCAGATTTTCTGAGAAAAGCAGAAATGACCTCCTTATCTTTCCTGCGACTGTGAGAAAAGTTTTTGCCCTACAAACATTTAATGCACATTGGCTCGCTCAGGAAGGTCTTATTGCCCCGATAGTCATGACCACATTCTGGTAAGAGGTACGGTTCTCTTTTCAGAGGCTGTTGTTCGGAGCTGCACAGAGCTCAAATCTCACTGCTCTGCTCTGTGTGGTGCAGACAGAGAGAGACACACACACACACACACACACACACACACACACACACACACACACACACACACAGACAGAGAGACACACAACCACAGAGACACACTGGCTTACAGCTCATAATCAGCCTCTAAATGAGTTCATATCTTTGAGGGGAATTTTTAAACATCTCTAATAATTTATTTCTCTTACATACATTTCAGTTTATTCTTGTAATGGAGATTTCAGGATTTGGAGCTTCTTCATGTCCTGACTTTCCTCTTTAACCCTTTACTTTGAAGGACTTGAACTTTTTCTCATTAATTCCAACAATTCAGACCATTTAAGGACTTTCACATTTTTCATTTATGAATGTATATCTTCACACTCTTTTTTTAAACGTATCTTAAACAATTCTGGCATCATTCAATCTCTTTCTTTCTTTCTTTCTTTCTACTCCCTTTCTCTTTCTTTTTACTTCATTCCTTGTTTCCTTGTTTCTACCCCATTTCTATATATACCCCAGTTCTCATAATGGATATTTCAGGATTTGGAGCTTCTTCATGTCCTGACTTTAGACTTTTCCACCTTCAATCCTTACATTTTACTTTGAAGGACTTGGACTTTTTCCTCATTAATTCCAACAATTCAGGCCATTTCTCAACCATGTAAGGAGTTTCATATTTTTCATTTATACATTTATATTTTCACACTATTTTTTACACTTAAACAATTCTGGGATTTGCATCCATTCCCTATCATTCAGTCTCTTGCTTACAAGTTATACACTTCAGGTATTGCTTCATTTTTATACATATTTGTTCAACAAATACTTTCAAGCTCTTAATATATTTATTCATTTGAGTAGACCTATTTTTTCCACACCAATCTTCAAAAATTCAAGCAATTTTCCAACATCCTTCTTATAAGTTCTTCTTTTTAATTTTTTTCTCACCTATTTCAGATTTCAACCATTCAACTGTTAAACTATAAAGATGCAGGATTTCTACATTTTCCTCAAACTTTTTATTAACATGTTTAACTTTTACCCTTCAGATATGTTGTAGTTATTTTTAGTTATTCTGCCCTTTAATGGATTGTAACTACTTCTATATTATTCTACTTTTACACTTCAGATATTGTTTCATCTATATTAGTAATGGTTCAAAAAAAAAATTCTAACTGTTTTAAATAACAACAAATGCATCCATTCCATATCATTCAGCCTCCTGCTTACAAGTAATTTTCCAAACATTTCTTACAAATTCAACGTCCTTCTTATAAGTTTTACTTTTTAATCTTTTCTCACGTATTTCAGATTTCAACCCTTCTACTCTTACATGCTCGACTTTTAGCCTTCAGATATGATGTAGTTATTCTAACTTATCCTTCCCTTTAAAGGATTGTAACAACTTCTATGTTATTTTACTTTTATTCCTCAGATATTCTTTCATAAATTAGTAATGGTTCAACAATGTTTTCAAGCCACCAGTTTTAAACTTCTTTGAGTAGACTCAAGCTTTTCAATTCATTCATACTATTCTTCATTAATTCAAGTAATTACCACCCATTTCATACATCCTCCATCTTTCATCTTCTACTTTTACTATTCAGATATTGTTTAATCTACATTAGTAATGGTTCAAAAATGTTTTCAAACTGTCAGTTTTAAGTAAATCTGAGTAGACTTCAGACTTTCAATTTCTTCATACTGATCTTCAACAATTCAAGTAATTTCAAACCATTTCATACTCTTCATATATTATTTCATCTCTTCAAGATTTCTTCAGCAGTTTCTTAACTTAATTCAGCATAGTTTCAACAATCTATTCAGCTCATTCAGCTTCCAGCTTTCAGCATTCACCCGTATTTCCTTCAGGAAATGCATTCTCTAGTTATTATTATTATTCTATCTTCCCTTTTTTGACCCTTAACTACTTCTTCATACTTTCTACTATTCAAACAATTCATACATCAAAACGTGCGTCTTCTTCAGGAGATTATGGGGTACATTCAACTTTTTCATATCATTCATACTTTTCAAAATATTCAAACTTTATTGAAAAAAATTTCCCATAGGAATACATTGAAACGGTCTTCAAACTCTTAAAATCTTCTCCTTCTTTGAACTTCAACTGCTTCAACATACTTTCACCTACAGACTTCATTCAACTTTTAAAACGTTCACAAAACTTTCAAGTATTCACGGTACATTCAACTTTTTCATATCTTCTACCATTATTGATCAGTACCCTTCAACTGTTCATGATAATTTTTTGACAAAATTCAAATTTAACATGCAAGTCCATGGCACGGAATTTTCAGAGCGAGAGTGCTGATGACATCAGCTAGAGTGACAGAGAGTCTAAAAATCCTCTGACACTTTGCTCTCTATCCTGTCACCACGGCCACAAATTTCTTTCTAGACACATAATTTTCCCCCACTTTGGTAGACAAACTTGTGCTGTGTCTCACAGTGTGCTCTGTGATGGCTGGAGGAGTTTCTGCAGCAGCTCATCAGCCAGTTCAGCTCATCAGCCAGTTCATCAGGCTGATGAATGGCACCTGGTGGGGTGTGGCCTGGCCGAGCAGAAAGGCTCAGCACTGGACATTCACTCTCTCTCTAGACTCCGGCTGGGGTGGAAGCCCTGCTCCACCTGTGGACTCTTTTGTTTCTTTGTTTCTTTGTTTGTTGGTTTGTTTTGTCTTGGTTCGAGTTGTCTTTAAGTTCATTAATAAATTCTTTTTGTTAAAAATTGCCAAACTCAGTTGTCTCTCCACCTTTTGTCCAGTTCCTGGAACATGGAACGTGACAAAATGGGGGCTCGTCTAAAGCCAGTGTTTTGGGTAGGAATTGTTGGTCTGCTGATGCAGGTTGGTGGAGACGTATACTGAGTTGGTAAGTACAGAGTTTGGAGATAAAGTAAGTGTGGCAAATTTTTTCACTGGTGTTCCCCTCTGTTAGGTGTAGCAGCAGTCCCTAATAGAGGCTCTGCTGCAGTTTTTTTTTGCCTTTACTGTTTTGGGTGGTATCCTGGGAGGGCCCTTGGCGAACTCAGCAATGCCACTGAAGACTAGGGCTGAGTGTAAGTAGGTTTTGGTTAGGCAGTTAGTAGGGGGGACCCAGTGGGGGCGCCACATTTTGTATTGTTTATCTAGACTGTTGGGTTGGGTTCAGGTATGGCTGCCAGTGTTGAGGATTTCATTAAATGTCCCTCTTATGAGTTACTAGAGCAATATACGAAGGAGCAGCTTCTCAAGGTGGCACACCATTATTCGGTTGCGGTGGATGCCAGACGTACAAGGGAGACCATCATGAGTATTGTACAGGCAAATCTGCAAGAGGAAGGAGTCCTGATGGTCGATGATGGTAAGAGTGGGGTTACTACTTCTGTGCCGGGGTTAACCTTTGAACAGCAAAAGGAATTGTTAATGTTGAAATTTGAACATGAAAAGGAGTTAGAAAAAATGAAGTACAAGGTGGAACAAATGAAACTGGAAGTGGAGCAGAATAAGTTGGGGCTGATTTCAGCGGGTAAACTTCCGGTTGGGGCGATCAGGGGGAATCTGGTTTTGATGTCACTAAACATTTGAGATTAATGCCAAAGTTTGAGGAAAAGGATGTTGAGACATTTTTTGCAATGTTTGAACGTGTGGCTGATGTTAGAGGTTGGCCGGATGAGGAGCGTACACTAATGTTGCAGTGTGTCTTTACAGGAAAAGCACAGGAGGTGTATTCCTCTATGTCGGTGGCGGACTGCAAGGTCTACAAAAAGGTAAAAGCGGCGGTACTAAAAGCCTATGAACTTGTGGCTGAAGCGTACCGACAAAAGTTCAGAGGCTGGAGGAAAACGGGAAAACAAACACATGTGGAATTTGTAAGGGATTTGATTCTGCACTTTAACCGTTGGTGTAAGGCAGATAATGTGGAGACTTTTCCAGAGTTGTGTGATCTAGTAATATTGGAACAGTTTAAACAGACTGTACCAGAACACATCGCCACGTACATCACTGAACGTAAAGTTTCCACTCCAAGTGAAGCAGCAGTTGTAGCTGATGAATATGTACTAACACACAGACGTATATTTGGAGAGCGATTTAACACTGAGAGAGCACACTTTAATGAAAGGGCACACTTTAATGAGAGAGCACACTTTAGTGGGGGACACTCTCAGACAACATCTAGGGCTCCAAGGTCAGAACCCTTTAACAGTAAAGGTGGGCCTGAAGTGTGTCATTATTGTCGACAAAAAGGGCACTGGAAAAATGAATGCCCTACACGTAGTGGTAGAGTTAATCCTGGTCAGGTAAAGTCAGCTGGATTGGTGGCGCCAATGCAGGTTCAAGCCATGGATGGGGCAGAGGTGGAATCAGGTTACCATATATTCCTCTCAGATGGTTTTGTCAGGCTACACGAGAGAGATATGGAAGTCCTCGTGTAGGTGTTGAGAGATTCAGGTTCTATGCACACGTTTGTGAGGGAGGCCATTTTGCCTTTCTCTCTACAGTCAGACACAGGGGGTTGTGTGCCCTGCAGAGGTCTGGCTTTACAAACACTTTTTGTTCCGGTGCATAAAATGTTCTTGTCCTGTGGTTTCTTCCAGGGGAATGTGGAGGTGGCTGTGCGTCCCGAGCTCCCAGTGAGGGGAGTGGACATAATCTTGGGGAATGACCTGGTACCTGATGGTCGTATGTGGCCAGATGATGAAAGACCTGTACTAGTACAAACCCCCCAAGATACGGTTCAGCAGCCACATTTGACATGTCTTCCCTATCCAGTTCCTCCTGGGGGAGTCGATTCTCCAGTGACAGAACCTGAGTCAACAGATCTCTCATGTAATTCCTCTTTAAACTCTGCAGGGGGCGCTGCACATGGCCCAGTGGTGGTACCAGGGGGGCTGTCACAGCAAGCAGTTGAGTTGGAACCATCCACAGTGTGTGCTGTGACTCGGGCCATGGCTGCATCTCTGCCTGATGATGGGGTAACTATGGACAAAGTTAAAGAGTTTTCCTTTGTCGTGCCAGATGATCTTTGTGTTTCTCATGTAGACTTGGCGCAGGAGCAGAGAAAGGATCCATCATTGAAAGACCTGTATGATTTGGTGGTGCCTTCCTGTCAGGTGGGGAACATTAAACAGGGTTATGTACTCCATGATGACGTGCTGTGTAGGATTTGGGCTCCTCATGGTGATGGATTTAGCGGGGATCCCATTGTGCAAGTGGTATTGCCTGAAAAATTTAGAACATCAGTAATTCGGACAGCACATGATGAGGTTGCTGGTCATATGGGGGTCAAAAAGACCTACCATCGGGTGCTACAGCATTTTTTCTGGCCCCGTGTGAAGCGTGATGTTTCTAAATATATAAAAACATGTCATACGTGTCAGGTTACTAGTAAACCAAATCAAACTCTGAAACCTGCACCGTTATATCCGATCCCTGCAGTGAGTCAGCCTTTTGGTCATCTGTTAGTTGATTGTGTGGGGCCGCTTCCTCGGTCCAGGTCTGGTTGTTCCTATTTGTTAACAATAATGTGTCAATCCACCAGATATCCAGCTGCTTATCCACTGCGGTCGATCACAACCAGGTCTGTGGTGAAAGCCATTACTGAGTTTATATCTGTGTTTGGAATTCCCAAAATTATACAAACAGACCAAGGGTCAAACTTTACTTCTCGGCTGTTCTCCCAGGTTCTTAAACAACTTAATGTCACTCATAATATGTCCTCTGCGTATCACCCACAGAGTCAGGGGGCCCTTGAACGTTTTCATCAGCATTTGAAATCGTTGCTGCGTGCTTATTGCACTGAGTTGAAGGCAGACTGGCAGGACGGCTTACCATGGCTCATGTTGGCGGCCAGAGAAGTTGTACAAGAGAGTACAGGCTTCAGTCCTAACGAGCTGGTCTTTGCTCACACTGTTCGGGGTCCCTTGTCTGTCATTAGTGATCAGTGGGTTGCGTCTGATCCCCCAAAGAATCTGATTTCTTATGTAAATGGGTTTAGACATAGGCTCTATGAGGCTGGGGAATTGGCGAAACAAAATTTGCAAATGGCTCAAAAGAAAATGAAGCAGCTGTTTGACCGCAAAGTAGAGCGACGTGAGTTCTGTGCAGGAGACCAGGTTTTGGTCTTGCAGCCATTGATTGAATCACCTTTTCAGGCTAAGTTTTTTGGGCCCTGTAATGTTGTTCGTCGGGTTTCAGAGCAAAACTACCTGATTGAGATGCCAAATAAAAGAAAATCAGTTAAGGTCTGTCATGTTAATTTGATCAAACCATATTTTGCACGTGATGTTTCTGATGTTGTGGTTCCAGATAACCCTGTTTTGGTGGCCGGTACGGAGCAGGAGGAAGAGATGTCGGGTGATGTGGTGCTGCAACCTCGACTTAAAAATTCGGAAACTTTGGCCAAGTTGGATTCGCTGCTTGGGCAGGTGGATGAGGATAAAAGGAATCAACTGGTTGGTCTTATTCAAGCATATCCAGGTCTTTTCTCTGATACTCCTACATGTACTAACTTGATAGAACATGATGTTGAGGTGGGGGATGCAAAACCCATCGCCCAGCGGTTCTATCGGGTTAGCCCTGAAAAGCGACAGATATTGGATTCAGAGGTAGATTATATGCTTGAAAATGGTCTTGCTGTGCCTTCTACTTCTAGTTGGTCATCTCCCTGTCTTCTTGTCAGCAAGCCGGATTCCACATTTAGGCCATGTACTGACTTTAGGAAGATTAATGCTGTGACAAAACCTGATTCCTTCCCTCTTCCCAGGATGGATGATTGTGTCGATCAGGTGGGGTCGGCCAAATATGTTAGTAAGTTCGACCTTCTTAAAGGTTATTGGCAGGTTCCACTTTCTGAGAGAGCAAGGGAGATTTGTTCATTTGTGACTCCATCTGGTTTGTATTCATATACCGTGATGCCGTTTGGGTTGCGCAACGCTCCAGCCACCTTTCAAAGATTAATGAATAAGGTGGTTCGGGGGCTGGAGGGTTGTGCAGTCTATTTGGATGATGTTGTGATATATAGTGATACATGGGAGAAACATTTGGAGCAGGTGAAGGCTTTGTTTGACAGGCTACTTTGGGCACAGCTAACGGTCAATCTGGCAAAATGTGAATTTGCCAAGGCCACCGTGACCTATTTGGGGAAGGTGGTGGGGCAAGGAGAAGTGCGTACCATTGAGGGAAAGGTCAGGGCGATCCGTGACTTCCCTGTTCCAACGACAAAGAGGGAATTGTTACGTTTCTTGGGAATGGCTGGTTATTACAGGGAGTTTTGTCCCAATTTTGCTTCTGTGGGTGCTCCTCTAACTGACTTGTTAAAAGGTGATGTTAAATATGTTTGGTCTCCCATCTGTCAACAGGCATTTAACCAGTTGAAGGACTTGTTGTCATCAGCTCCAGTGCTTGCTGCTCCTAGATTGGATCGCCCCTTCAAGTTGCAGGTGGATGCAAGTGATGCTGGAGCTGGGGCTGTGTTGTTACAGGTGGAGGAGAGGGGGTTGAGAGACCTGTTAGTTACTTCTCTAAGAAGTTTAAAAATTACCAGCGTAACTATTCAGTAATCGAAAAAGAAGCCCTCGCATTGGTCATGGCCCTCCAACATTTTGATGTCTATATTGGGTCAGGTTCTTCTTTGATTGTTTATACTGACCACAATCCACTAACCTTTTTGCGTTCATTGCAGAATCCGAATCAGAGGTTGATGCGGTGGGCCTTGTTTTTGCAGCCCTATCATTTGGATATCCGTCACATTAAGGGCAGGGATAATCTGGTGGCGGATACTTTGTCACGTGCTCCTTTGTCATAATATGTTGTGCTATGTACTTTTCTCTCTGCTTCTGTCCAGGCCGGGCTCCCATCCGTATGTGCTCTTAAAGATGCTTCTTCTGGATCCACAGTTGCGGAGTCATTGGGTTTGGGGGTGTTGGTGAGGTAATGGGGAGGAGGGAGGGGTTCTGCATTGCATGTTGTTTGATAAGGTGCTTACCTGGACTGTGACCTGGCAGTCGTGTTGGGTTATGGATTTGTCTAGATGTAGGTAGTGTATTGGATTGGACGTTGTGTTTTTTTTCTCTGGTATGTGTCTTGCAGGGTCGGAGGTCAGAGGTGGTACCTCTGTCTTGGCCGGGGGGTGTGATGGCTGGAGGAGTTTCTGCAGCAGCTCATCAGCCAGTTCAGCTCATCAGCCAGTTCATCAGGCTGATGAATGGCACCTGGTGGGGTGTGGCCTGGCCGAGCAGAAAGGCTCAGCACTGGACATTCACTCTCTCTCTAGACTCCGGCTGGGGTGGAAGCCCTGCTCCACCTGTGGACTCTTTTGTTTCTTTGTTTCTTTGTTTGTTGGTTTGTTTTGTCTTGGTTCGAGTTGTCTTTAAGTTCATTAATAAATTCTTTTTGTTAAAAATTGCCAAACTCAGTTGTCTCTCCACCTTTTGTCCAGTTCCTGGAACATGGAACGTGACAGCTCGAAAACGCAGAGAGGCTAACAGAATTTAAACTGGGAGCCTCTAAGTGCAGCCAGTTCCCTCTCTTCCTCTCATTGACTCCCATTGTAAAGTAGGAGCAGATTTTCTGAGAAAAGCAGAAATGACCTCCTTATATTTCTTGCGACGGTGAGAAAAGTTTTTGTCCTACAAACATTTAATGCACATTGGCTCGCTCAGGAAGGTCTCCTTGCCCCGATAGTCATGACCACATTCTGGTAAGAGGTACGGTTCTCTTTTCAGAGGCTGTTGTTCGGAGCTGCACAGAGCTCAAATCTCACTGCTCTGCTCTGTGTGGTGCAGACAGAGAGAGAGAGACACACACACACACACACACACACACACACACACACACACACACACAGACAGAGAGACACACAACCACAGAGACACACTGGCTTACAGCTCATAATCAGCCTCTAAATGAGTTCATATCTTTGAGGGGAATTTTTAAACATCTCTAATAATTTATTTCTCTTACATTTCAGTTTATTCTTGTAATGGAGATTTCAGGATTTGGAGCTTCTTCATGTCCTGACTTTCCTCTTTAACCCTTTACTTTGAAGGACTTGAACTTTTTCTCATTAATTCCAACAATTCAGACCATTTAAGGACTTTCACATTTTTTCATTTATGAATGTATATCTTCACACTCTTTTTTTAAACGTATCTTAAACAATTCTGGCATCATTCAGTCTCTTTCTTTTTCTTTCTTTCTTTCTTTCTTTCTCTTTCATTCTTGCTTTCTTATATTCTTTCTTTCACTCTCTTTCTCTTTCTTTCTTTCTACTCCCTTTCTCTTTCTTTTTACTTCATTCCTTGTTTCCTTGTTTCTACCCCCATTTCTATATATACCCCAGTTCTCATAATGGATATTTCAGGATTTGGAGCTTCTTCATGTCCTGACTTTAGACTTTTCCACCTTCAATCCTTACATTTTACTTTGAAGGACTTGGACTTTTTCCTCATTAATTCCAACAATTCAGGCCATTTCTCAACCATGTAAGGAGTTTCATATTTTTCATTTATAAATTTATATTTTCACACTATTTTTTACACTTAAACAATTCTGGGATTTGCATCCATTCCCTATCATTCAGTCTCTTGCTTACAAGTTATACACTTCAGGTATTGCTTCATTTTTATACATATTTGTTCAACAAATACTTTCAAGCTCTTAATATATTTATTCATTTGAGTAGACCTATTTTTTCCACACCAATCTTCAAAAATTCAAGCAATTTTCCAACATCCTTCTTATAAGTTCTTCTTTTTAATTTTTTTCTCACCTATTTCAGATTTCAACCATTCAACTGTTAAACTATAAAGATGCAGGATTTCCTCAAACTTTTTATTAACATGTTTAACTTTTACCCTTCAGATATGTTGTAGTTATTCTGCCCTTTAACGGATTGTAACTACTTCTATATTATTCTACTTTTACACTTCAGATATTGTTTCATCTATATTAGTAATGGTTCAAAAAAAAAATTCTAACTGTTTTAAATAACAACAAATGCATCCATTCCATATCATTCAGCCTCCTGCTTACAAGTTATACTCTTCAGGTATTGCTTCATCTTTATTTATATTTGTTCAACAAATGCTTTCAAGCTGTTAATATATTTATTCATTTGAGTAGACTGAAATGTTAATTTTTTCACACCAATCTTCAAAAATTCAAGCAATTTTCCAAACATTTCATACAAATTCAACGTCCTTCTTATAAGTTTTACTTTTTAATCTTTTCTCACGTATTTCAGATTTCAACCCTTCTACTCTTACATGCTCGACTTTTAGCCTTCAGATATGATGTAGTTATTCTAACTTATCCTTACCTTTAAAGGATTGTAACAACTTCTATATTATTTTACTTTTATTCCTCAGATATTCTTTCATATATTAGTGATGGTTCAACAATGTTTTCAAGCCACCAGTTTTAAACTTGTTTGAGTAGACTCAAGCTTTTCAATTCATTCATACTGTTCTTCACTAATTCAAGTAATTACCACCCATTTCATACATCCTCCATCTTTCATCTTCTACTTTTACTATTCACATATTGTTTAATCTACATTAGTAATGGTTCAAAAATGTTTTCAAACTGTCAGTTTTAAGTAAATCTGAGTAGACTTCAGACTTTCAATTTCTTCATACTGATCTTCAACAATTCAAGTAATTTCAAACCATTTCATACTCTTCATATATTGTTTCATCTCTTCAAGATTTCTTCAGCAGTTTCTTAACTTAATTCAGCATAGTTTCAACAATTTATTCAGCTCATTCAGCTTCCAGCTTTCAGCATTCACCCGTATTTCCTTCAGGAAATGCATTTTCTAGTTATTCTTACTTCTTCCCTTTTTTGGCCCTTAACTACTTCTTCATACTTTCTACTATTCAAACAATTCATATATCAAAACGTGCGGCTTCTTCAGGAGATCATGGGATGTATTCAACTTTTTCATATCATTCATACTTTTCAAAATATTCAAACTTTATTGAAAAATTTTTCCCCATAGGAATACATTGAATCGGTCTTCAAACTGTTCAAATCCTCTCCTTCTTTGAACTTCAACTGCTTCAACATACTTTCACCTACAGACTTCATTCCACTTTTAAAACGTTCACAAAACTTTCAAGTATTCACGGTATATTCAACTTTTTCATATCTTCTACCGTTATTGATCAGTACCCTTCAACTGTTCATGATCATTTTTTGACAAAATTCAAATTTAACATGCAAGTCAATGGCACGGAATTTTCAGAGCTAGAGTGGTGATGACATCAGCTAGAGTGACAGAGAGTCTAAAAATCCTCTGACACTTTGCTCTCTATCCTGTCACCACGGCCACAAATTTCTTTCTAGACACATAATTTTCCCCCACTTTGGTAGACAAACTTGTGCTGTGTCTCACAGTGTGCTCGAAAACGCAGAGAGGCTAACAGAATTTAAACTGGGAGCCTCTAAGTGCAGCCAGTTCCCTCTCTTCCTCTCATTGACTCACATTGTAAAGTAGGAGCAGATTTTCTGAGAAAAGCAGAAATGACCTCCTTATATTTCTTGCGACGGTGAGAAAAGTTTTTGCCCTACAAACATTTAATGCACATTGGCTCGCTCAGGAAGGTCTCCTTGCCCCGATAGTCATGACCACATTCTGGTAAGAGGTACGGTTCTCTTTTCAGAGGCTGTTGTTCGGAGCTGCACAGAGCTCAAATCTCACTGCTCTGCTCTGTGTGGTGCAGACACAGAGAGAGAGACACACACACACACACACACAGACAGATAGACACACAGACACAGAGACACACTGGCTTACAGCTCATAATCAGCCTCTAAATGAGTTCATATCTTTGAGGGGAATTTTTAAACATCTCTAATAATTTATTTCTCTTACATACATTTCAGTTTATTCTTGTAATGGAGATTTCAGGATTTGGAGCTTCTTCATGTCCTGACTTTCCTCTTTAACCCTTTACTTTGAAGGACTTGAACTTTTTCTCATTAATTCCAACAATTCAGACCATTTCTCAACCATTTAAGGACTTTCACATTTTTCATTTATGAATGTATATCTTCACACTCTTTTTTTACACGTATCTTAAACAATTCTGGCATTTGCATCCATTCCACATCATTCAGTCTCTTTCTTTCTTTCTACTCCCTTTCTCTTTCTTTTTACTTCATTCCTTGTTTCCTTGTTTCTACCCCATTTCTATATATACCCCAGTTCTCATAATGGATATTTCAGGATTTGGAGCTTCTTCATGTCCTGACTTTAGACTTTTCCACCTTCAATCCTTACATTTTACTTTGAAGGACTTGGACTTTTTCCTCATTAATTCCAACAATTCAGGCCATTTCTCAACCATGTAAGGAGTTTCATATTTTTCATTTATAAATTTATATTTTCACACTATTTTTTACACTTAAACAATTCTGGGATTTGCATCCATTCCCTATCATTCAGTCTCTTGCTTACAAGTTATACACTTCAGGTATTGCTTCATTTTTATACATATTTGTTCAACAAATACTTTCAAGCTCTTAATATATTTATTCATTTGAGTAGACCTATTTTTTCCACACCAATCTTCAAAAATTCAAGCAATTTTCCAACATCCTTCTTATAAGTTCTTCTTTTTAATTTTTTTCTCACCTATTTCAGATTTCAACCATTCAACTGTTAAACTATAAAGATGCAGGATTTCTACATTTTCCTCAAACTTTTTATTAACATGTTTAACTTTTACCCTTCAGATATGTTGTAGTTATTCTGCCCTTTAACGGATTGTAACTACTTCTATATTATTCTACTTTTACACTTCAGATATTGTTTCATCTATATTAGTAATGGTTCAAAAAAAAAATTCTAACTGTTTTAAATAACAACAAATGCATCCAT
Source organism: Trachurus japonicus (assembly GCF_045865225.1). Taxonomy (NCBI): domain Eukaryota; kingdom Metazoa; phylum Chordata; class Actinopteri; order Carangiformes; family Carangidae; genus Trachurus; species Trachurus japonicus. The sequence continues at coordinate 177,815 of NW_028221046.1, read as the reverse complement.
TCCATATCATTCAGCCTCCTGCTTACAAGTTATACTCTTCAGGTATTGCTTCATCTTTATTTATATTTGTTCAACAAATGCTTTCAAGCTGTTAATATATTTATTCATTTGAGTAGACTGAAATGTTAATTTTTTCACACCAATCTTCAAAAATTCAAGCAATTTTCCAAACATTTCATACAAATTCAACGTCCTTCTTATAAGTTTTACTTTTTAATCTTTTCTCACGTATTTCAGATTTCAACCCTTCTACTCTTACATGCTCGACTTTTAGCCTTCAGATATGATGTAGTTATTCTAACTTATCCTTACCTTTAAAGGATTGTAACAACTTCTATATTATTTTACTTTTATTCCTCAGATATTCTTTCATATATTAGTGATGGTTCAACAATGTTTTCAAGCCACCAGTTTTAAACTTGTTTGAGTAGACTCAAGCTTTTCAATTCATTCATACTATTCTTCATTAATTCAAGTAATTAGCACCCATTTCATACATCCTCCATCTTTCATCTTCTACTTTTACTATTCAGATATTGTTTAATCTACATTAGTAATGGTTCAAAAATGTTTTCAAACTGTCAGTTTTAAGTAAATCCGAGTAGACTTCAGACTTTCAATTTCTTCATACTGATCTTCAACAATTCAAGTAATTTCAAACCATTTCATACTCTTCATATATTGTTTCATCTCTTCAAGATTTCTTCAGCAGTTTCTTAACTTAATTCAGCATAGTTTCAACAATTTATTCAGCTCATTCAGCTTCCAGCTTTCAGCATTCACCCGTATTTCCTTCAGGAAATGCATTTTCTAGTTATTAGGGTGAATGCTGAAAGCATTCACACTATTGTTATTCAAATCTTTATTATTAAAATTATTAGGGTGAATGCTGAAAGCATTCACACTATTGTTATTCAAATCTTTATTAGGGTGAATGCTGAAAGCATTCACACTATTGTTATTCAAATCTTTATTATTATTCTTTTCACTTCTTCCCTTTTTTGGCCCTTAACTACTTCTTCATACTTTCTACTATTCAAACAATTCATATATCAAAACGTGCGTCTTCTTCAGGAGATTATGGGGTACATTCAACTTTTTCATATCATTCATACTTTTCAAAATATTTAAACTTTATTGAAAATTTTTTCCCATAGGAATACATTGAAACGGTCTTCAAACTCTTAAAATCTTCTCCTTCTTTGAACTTCAACTGCTTCAACATACTTTCACCTACAGACTTCATTCCACTTTTAAAACGTTCACAAAACTTTCAAGTATTCACGGTATATTCAACTTTTTCATATCTTCTACCGTTATTGATCAGTACACTTCAACTGTTCATGATAATTTTTTGACAAAATTCAAATTTAACATGCAAGTCAATGGCACGGAATGTTCAGAGCTAAAGTGGTGATGACATCAGCTAGAGTGACAGAGGTTCAAAAAATCCTCTGACACTTTGCTCTCTAACCTGTCACCACGGCCACAAATTTCACTCTGGACACATAATTTTCCCCCACTTTGGTAGACAAACTTGTCCTGTGTCTCACAGTGTGCTCGAAAACGCAGAGAGGCTAACAGAATTTAAACTCGGAGCCTCTAAGTGCAGCCAGTTCCCTCTCTTCCTCTCATTGACTCCCATTGTAAAGTAGGAGCAGATTTTCTGAGAAAAGCAGAAATGACCTCCTTATCTTTCCTGCGACGGTGAGAAAAGTTTTTGCCCTACAAACATTTAATGCACATTGGCTCGCTCAGGAAGGTCTCCTTGCCCCGATAGTCATGACCACATTCTGGTAAGAGGTACGGTTCTCTTTTCAGAGGCTGTTGTTCGGAGCTGCACAGAGCTCAAATCTCACTGCTCTGCTCTGTGTGGTGCAGACAGAGACAGAGAGAGACACACACACACACACACACACACACACACACACACACACACACACAGACAGAGAGACACACAACCACAGAGACAAACTGGCTTACAGCTCATAATCAGCCTCTAAATGAGTTCATATCTTTGAGGGGAATTTTTAAACATCTCTAATAATTTATTTCTCTTACATTTCAGTTTATTCTTGTAATGGAGATTTCAGGATTTGGAGCTTCTTCATGTCCTGACTTTCCTCTTTAACCCTTTACTTTGAAGGACTTGAACTTTTTCTCATTAATTCCAACAATTCAGACCATTTAAGGACTTTCACATTTTTCATTTATGAATGTATATCTTCACACTCTTTTTTTAAACGTATCTTAAACAATTCTGGCATCATTCAGTCTCTTTCTTTCTTTCTTTCTTTCTACTCCCTTTCTCTTTCTTTTTACTTCATTCCTTGTTTCCTTGTTTCTACCCCATTTCTATATATACCCCAGTTCTCATAATGGATATTTCAGGATTTGGAGCTTCTTCATGTCCTGACTTTAGACTTTTCCACCTTCAATCCTTACATTTTACTTTGAAGGACTTGGACTTTTTCCTCATTAATTCCAACAATTCAGGCCATTTCTCAACCATGTAAGGAGTTTCATATTTTTCATTTATAAATTTATATTTTCACACTATTTTTTACACTTAAACAATTCTGGGATTTGCATCCATTCCCTATCATTCAGTCTCTTGCTTACAAGTTATACACTTCAGGTATTGCTTCATTTTTATACATATTTGTTCAACAAATACTTTCAAGCTCTTAATATATTTATTCATTTGAGTAGACCTATTTTTTCCACACCAATCTTCAAAAATTCAAGCAATTTTCCAACATCCTTCTTATAAGTTCTTCTTTTTAATTTTTTTCTCACCTATTTCAGATTTCAACCATTCAACTGTTAAACTATAAAGATGCAGGATTTCTACATTTTCCTCAAACTTTTTATTAACATGTTTAACTTTTACCCTTCAGATATGTTGTAGTTATTTTTAGTTATTCTGCCCTTTAACGGATTGTAACTACTTCTATATTATTCTACTTTTACACTTCAGATATTGTTTCATCTATATTAGTAATGGTTCAAAAAAAAAATTCTAACTGTTTTAAATAACAACAAATGCATCCATTCCATATCATTCAGCCTCCTGCTTACAAGTAATTTTCCAAACATTTCTTACAAATTCAACGTCCTTCTTATAAGTTTTACTTTTTAATCTTTTCTCACGTATTTCAGATTTCAACCCTTCTACTCTTACATGCTCGACTTTTAGCCTTCAGATATGATGTAGTTATTCTAACTTATCCTTCCCTTTAAAGGATTGTAACAACTTCTATGTTATTTTACTTTTATTCCTCAGATATTCTTTCATAAATTAGTAATGGTTCAACAATGTTTTCAAGCCACCAGTTTTAAACTTCTTTGAGTAGACTCAAGCTTTTCAATTCATTCATACTATTCTTCATTAATTCAAGTAATTACCACCCATTTCATACATCCTCCATCTTTCATCTTCTACTTTTACTATTCAGATATTGTTTAATCTACATTAGTAATGGTTCAAAAAATGTTTTCAAACTGTTTAAAATAAATCTGAGTGCACTTTAACCTTTCAATTCATTCATACTATTCTTCACTAATTCAAGTAATTAGCACCCATTTCATACATCCTCCATCTTTCATCTTCTACTTTTACCATTCAGATATTGTTTAATCTACATTAGTAATGGTTCAAAAATGTTTTCAAACTGTCAGTTTTAAGTAAATCTGAGTAGACTTAAGACTTTTAATTTCTTCATACTGATCTTCAACAATTCAAGTAATTTCAAACCATTTCATACTCTTCATATATTCAAGATTTCTTCAGCAGTTTCTTAACTTAATTCAGCATAGTTTCAACAATTTATTCAGCTCATTCAGCTTCCAGCTTTCGGCATTCACCCGTATTTCCTTCAGGAAATGCATTCTCTAGTTATTATTCTTACTTCTTCCCTTTTTTGGCCCTTAACTACTTCTTCATACTTTCTACTATTCAAACAATTCATATATCAAAACGTGCGGCTTCTTCAGGAGATCATGGGATGTATTCAACTTTTTCATATCATTCATACTTTTCAAAATATTCAAACTTTATTGAAAAATTTTTCCCCATAGGAATACATTGAATCGGTCTTCAAACTGTTCAAATCCTCTCCTTCTTTGAACTTCAACTGCTTCAACATACTTTCACCTACAGACTTCATTCCACTTTTAAAACGTTCACAAAACTTTCAAGTATTCACGGTATATTCAACTTTTTCATATCTTCTACCGTTATTGATCAGTACCCTTCAACTGTTCATGATCATTTTTTGACAAAATTCAAATTTAACATGCAAGTCAATGGCACGGAATTTTCAGAGCTAGAGTGATGATGACATCAGCTAGAGTGACAGAGAGTCTAAAAATCCTCTGACACTTTGCTCTCTAACCTGTCACCACGGCCACAAATTTCTTTCTAGACACATAATTTTCCCCCACTTTGGTAGACAAACTTGTGCTGTGTCTCACAGTGTGCTCGAAAACGCAGAGAGGCTAACAGAATTTAAACTGGGAGCCTCTAAGTGCAGCCAGTTCCCTCTCTTCCTCTCATTGACTCACATTGTAAAGTAGGAGCAGATTTTCTGAGAAAAGCAGAAATGACCTCCTTATATTTCTTGCGACGGTGAGAAAAGTTTTTGCCCTACAAACATTTAATACACATTGGCTCGCTCAGGAAGGTCTCCTTGCCCCGATAGTCATGACCACATTCTGGTAAGAGGTACGGTTCTCTTTTCAGAGGCTGTTGTTCGGAGCTGCACAGAGCTCAAATCTCACTGCTCTGCTCTGTGTGGTGCAGACACAGAGAGAGAGACACACACACACACACAGACAGATAGACACACAGACACAGAGACACACTGGCTTACAGCTCATAATCAGCCTCTAAATGAGTTCATATCTTTGAGGGGAATTTTTAAACATCTCTAATAATTTATTTCTCTTACATACATTTCAGTTTATTCTTGTAATGGAGATTTCAGGATTTGGAGCTTCTTCATGTCCTGACTTTCCTCTTTAACCCTTTACTTTGAAGGACTTGAACTTTTTCTCATTAATTCCAACAATTCAGACCATTTCTCAACCATTTAAGGACTTTCACATTTTTCATTTATGAATGTATATCTTCACACTCTTTTTTTACACGTATCTTAAACAATTCTGGCATTTGCATCCATTCCACATCATTCAGTCTCTTTCTTTCTTTCTACTCCCTTTCTCTTTCTTTTTACTTCATTCCTTGTTTCCTTGTTTCTACCCCATTTCTATATATACCCCAGTTCTCATAATGGATATTTCAGGATTTGGAGCTTCTTCATGTCCTGACTTTAGACTTTTCCACCTTCAATCCTTACATTTTACTTTGAAGGACTTTGACTTTTTCCTCATTAATTCCAACAATTCAGGCCATTTCTCAACCATGTAAGGAGTTTCATATTTTTCATTTATAAATTTATATTTTCACACTATTTTTTACACTTAAACAATTCTGGGATTTGCATCCATTCCCTATCATTCAGTCTCTTGCTTACAAGTTATACACTTCAGGTATTGCTTCATTTTTATACATATTTGTTCAACAAATACTTTCAAGCTCTTAATATATTTATTCATTTGAGTAGACCTATTTTTTCCACACCAATCTTCAAAAATTCAAGCAATTTTCCAACATCCTTCTTATAAGTTCTTCTTTTTAATTTTTTTCTCACCTATTTCAGATTTCAACCATTCAACTGTTAAACTATAAAGATGCAGGATTTCTACATTTTCCTCAAACTTTTTATTAACATGTTTAACTTTTACCCTTCAGATATGTTGTAGTTATTCTGCCCTTTAACGGATTGTAACTACTTCTATATTATTCTACTTTTACACTTCAGATATTGTTTCATCTATATTAGTAATGGTTCAAAAAAAAAATTCTAACTGTTTTAAATAACAACAAATGCATCCATTCCATATCATTCAGCCTCCTGCTTACAAGTTATACTCTTCAGGTATTGCTTCATCTTTATTTATATTTGTTCAACAAATGCTTTCAAGCTGTTAATATATTTATTCATTTGAGTAGACTGAAATGTTAATTTTTTCACACCAATCTTCAAAAATTCAAGCAATTTTCCAAACATTTCATACAAATTCAACGTCCTTCTTATAAGTTTTACTTTTTAATCTTTTCTCACGTATTTCAGATTTCAACCCTTCTACTCTTACATGCTCGACTTTTAGCCTTCAGATATGATGTAGTTATTCTAACTTATCCTTACCTTTAAAGGATTGTAACAACTTCTATATTATTTTACTTTTATTCCTCAGATATTCTTTCATATATTAGTGATGGTTCAACAATGTTTTCAAGCCACCAGTTTTAAACTTGTTTGAGTAGACTCAAGCTTTTCAATTCATTCATACTATTCTTCATTAATTCAAGTAATTAGCACCCATTTCATACATCCTCCATCTTTCATCTTCTACTTTTACTATTCAGATATTGTTTAATCTACATTAGTAATGGTTCAAAAATGTTTTCAAACTGTCAGTGTTAAGTAAATCTGAGTAGACTTCAGACTTTCAATTTCTTCATACTGATCTTCAACAATTCAAGTAATTTCAAACCATTTGATACTCTTCATATATTCAAGATTTCTTCAGCAGTTTCTTAACTTAATTCAGCATAGTTTCAACAATTTATTCAGCTCATTCAGCTTCCAGCTTTCAGCATTCACCCGTATTTCCTTCAGGAAATGCATTCTCTAGTTAGGGTGAATGCTGAAAGCATTCACACTATTGTTATTCAAATCTTTATTATTATTAGGGTGAATGCTGAAAGCATTCACACTATTGTTATTCAAATCTTTATTATTAATATTATTAGTGTGACTGCTGAAGCAGTCACACTATTGTTCTTCTGTTTGGCCATTTTCTTCCGCCTTTTTACGGTCTTCTTCTAGTCCTTCATACTTTGTGCTATTTCAACAATTCATATATCAAAACGTGCAGCTTTTTTTGAACTTTATCGGCATTACTTTTCTCTTTTTAACTATTTATACTTTTTAAAATATTTAACTTTTTCACAAAAAATCTCACATTCATCAAAGTCTCAACCTCTCTTCTTCACAACTCCACTGTAGTGTAGGGGTTAGGGTGGATGGTTGCCAACCCTAAGGTCACTGGTTCGAATCCAAGGGAAGAACTCTTGTTATGTTATGTTGAATTCTGCTCTCCTCCCCCGCCTTCAATTGGTTACAGGTGTTTGTTATCTCCTTGATTACTCGTACCAGTTTGCAGCACATCATCACATTACAATGAATGACAACAGGTTTGAAAGCAGTGTGCTCTCTGTAGCTGAGTGGCAGAGTAAAGGTTTAGTGATCATATGGTCATGGGTTCGATTCCTGCCTCAGTCTTTTCACTTCATTGCTTGACTTTTGATTCCAATTATTCAGCTGTCATTGGACAGTCTTTGATTCCTCATAGTATAAAGCTCATTGTAACTCAGGTTCTCTGTGGCCATATGGTTAGTGCTCAGCCTGAAATTCACAGACATTTTCATTCTAAGTCATTCAAGCTTGACTCTCAAGCTTTCTTGATGTTGACAGTGTGCAGATCATTAACAGACAACAGTCTCTGCAACTGTGTGTGCACCGTGGCCTAGAGGCAGAGTGGAAGTCTAATGACCATGAGGATGTGGGTTCGATTCTGACCTTGGTCAAACATTTGTATGGTGATCACAGCTTGCACTATTTGCTAATTCTGCAACAGCGTTCAGTTGCTGTCAGCAGTCACACCATTTCCATTCTTGGAAATGCTTTTTCTAGTTATTATTCTTACTTCTTCCCTTTTTTGGCCCTTAACTACTTCTTCATACTTTCTACTATTCAAACAATTCATATATCAAAACGTGCGGCTTCTTCAGGAGATCATTGGATGTATTCAACTTTTTCATATCATTCATACTTTTCAAAATATTCAAACTTTATTGAAAAATTTTTCCCCATAGGAATACATTGAATTGGTCTTCAAACTGTTCAAATCCTCTCCTTCTTTGAACTTCAACTGCTTCAACATACTTTCACCTACAGACCTCATTCAACTTTTAAAATGTTCACAAAACTTTCAAGTATTCACGGTATATTCAACTTTTTCATATCTTCTACCATTATTGATCAGTACACTTCAACTGTTCATGATCATTTTTTGACAAAATTCAAATTTAACATGCAAGTCAATGGCACGGAATTTTCAGAGCTAGAGTGATGATGACATCAGCTAGAGTGACAGAGAGTCTAAAAATCCTCTGACACTTTGCTCTCTAACCTGTCACCACGGCCACAAATTACACTCTAGACACATAATTTTCCCCCACTTTGGTAGACAAACTTGTGCTGTGTCTCACAGTGTGCTCGAAAACGCAGAGAGGCTAACAGAATTTAAACTGGGAGCCTCTAAGTGCAGCCAGTTCCCTCTCTTCCTCTCATTGACTCCCATTAAAAAGTAGGAGCAGATTTTCTGAGAAAAGCAGAAATGACCTCCTTATATTTCTTGCGACTGTGAGAAAAGTTTTTGTCCTACAAACATTTAATGCACATTGGCTCGCTCAGGAAGGTCTCCTTGCCCCGATAGTCATGACCACATTCTGGTAAGAGGTACGGTCCTCTTTTCAGAGGCTGTTGTTCGGAGCTGCACAGAGCTCAAATCTCACTGCTCTGCTCTGTGTGGTGCAGACAGAGAGAGAGAGACACACACACACACAGACAGATAGACACACAGACACAGAGACACACTGGCTTACAGCTCATAATCAGCCTCTAAATGAGTTCATATCTTTGAGGGGAATTTTTAAACATCTCTAATAATGTATTTCTCTTACATACATTTCAGTTTATTCTTGTAATGGAGATTTCAGGATTTGGAGCTTCTTCATGTCCTGACTTTCCTCTTTAACCCTTTACTTTGAAGGACTTGAACTTTTTCTCATTAATTCCAACAATTCAGACCATTTCTCAACCATTTAAGGACTTTCACATTTTTCATTTATGAATGTATATCTTCACACTCTTTTTTTTTTTTTTTTTTTACACTTATCTTAAAACAATTCTGGCATTTGCATCCATTCCATATCATTCAGCCTCCTGCTTACAAGTTATAGACTTGAGGTATTGCTTCATCTTTATACATATTTGTTCATGCTTTCAAGCTGTTAATAATATATATATTTATTTGAGAAGACTTAAATGTTAATTTTTCATACTAACCTTCAAAAATTCAAGCAATTTTCCAAACACTTCATACAAATTCAACACCCTTCTTAAATTACTTTTTAATATTTTCTTACCTATTTCAGATTTCAACTATTCCACTGTTAAACTGTAAATATGCAGGATTTCTACATTTTCCTCAAACTTTTTATTGACATGTTTTACTTTTACCATTCAGATATGTTGTAGTTATTTTTAGTTATTCTGTCCTCTAATGGATTGTAACTACTTCTATATTATTCTACTTTTACACTTCAGATATTGTTTCATCTATAATGGTTCAAAAATGTTTTCCAACTGTTTTAAATAAATCTGAGTGCACTTTAACCTTTCAATTCATTCATACTATTCTTCACTAATTCAAGTAATTAGCACCCATTTCATACATCCTCCATCTTTCATCTTCTACTTTTACTATTCAGATATTGTTTTTATTTTTAATCTATTTTCACTTGTTGCTTCAGCCATGTTAAGCACTGGTTCATCGGTTTTCACAAAATGACTGATTTTCAATATGTTTGGATTAATCAGTCTATAGGCTACTCAACGATTAGTAAAAAAAAAAAAAAAGAGAGAGAGAGAGAGAGAAAATATCTCATGGCCGAGATAATAGCCTAACTCGCGAACAGATAGATTACTGTAAACATAACATGCTTCCTCCTCAGCTGTGTTTATGGACAGCTCCATAGCCGACACACAGTAGGCTGCAACAACTCTTTGAAATAATAAAAAGTGATGTATTTAAGTACCACCCATTTCATACATCCTCCGTCTTTCATCTTCTACTTTTACTATTCAGATATTGTTTAATCTACATTAGTAATGGTTCAAAAATTCAAAAATGTTTTCCATTGGTTGCGTCTTCTTCAGGAGATTATGGGGTTTCTCCATTTTCCTCAAACTTTTTATTAACATGTTTAACTTTTACCCTTCAGATATGTTGTAGTTATTTTTAGTTATTCTGCCCTTTAACGGATTGTAACTACTTCTATATTATTCTACTTTTACACTTCAGATATTGTTTCATCTATATTAGTAATGGTTCAAAAAAAAAATTCTAACTGTTTTAAATAACAACAAATGCATCCATTCCATATCATTCAGCCTCCTGCTTACAAGTAATTTTCCAAACATTTCTTACAAATTCAACGTCCTTCTTATAAGTTTTACTTTTTAATCTTTTCTCACGTATTTCAGATTTCAACCCTTCTACTCTTACATGCTCGACTTTTAGCCTTCAGATATGATGTAGTTATTCTAACTTATCCTTCCCTTTAAAGGATTGTAACAACTTCTATGTTATTTTACTTTTATTCCTCAGATATTCTTTCATAAATTAGTAATGGTTCAACAATGTTTTCAAGCCACCAGTTTTAAACTTCTTTGAGTAGACTCAAGCTTTTCAATTCATTCATACTATTCTTCATTAATTCAAGTAATTACCACCCATTTCATACATCCTCCATCTTTCATCTTCTACTTTTACTATTCAGATATTGTTTAATCTACATTAGTAATGGTTCAAAAATGTTTTCAAACTGTCAGTTTTAAGTAAATCTGAGTAGACTTCAGACTTTCAATTTCTTCATACTGATCTTCAACAATTCAAGTAATTTCAAACCATTTCATACTCTTCATATATTATTTCATCTCTTCAAGATTTCTTCAGCAGTTTCTTAACTTAATTCAGCATAGTTTCAACAATTTATTCAGCTCATTCAGCTTCCAGCTTTCAGCATTCACCCGTATTTCCTTCAGGAAATGCATTCTCTAGTTATTAGGGTGAATGCTGAAAGCATTCACACTATTGTTATTCAAATCTTTATTATTATTATTATTATTATTATTCTGTACACTTCTTCCGTTTTTCGGTCTTTAACTACTTCTTCATACTTTCTACTATTCAAACAATTCATATATCAAAACGTGCAGCTTCTTCAGGAGATCATTGGATCCATTCAACTTTTTCATTATCATTCATACTTTTCAAAATATTCAAACTTTATTGAAAATTTTTTCCCATAGGAATACATTGAAACTGTCTTCAAACTCTTAAAATCTTCTCCTTCTTTGAACTTCAACTGCTTCAACATACTTTCACCTACAGACTTCATTCAACTTTTAAAACGTTCGCAAAACTTTCAAGTATTCACGGTACATTCAACTTTTTCATATCTTCTACCATTATTGATCAGTACCCTTCAACTGTTCATGATCATTTTTTGACAAAATTCAAATTTAACATGCAAGTCAATGGCACGGAATGTTCAGAGCTAGAGTGGTGATGACATCAGCTAGAGTGACAGAGAGTCTAAAAATCCTCTGACACTTTGCTCTCTAACCTGTCACCACGGCCACAAATTTCTTTCTAGACACATAATTTTCCCCCACTTTGGTAGACAAACTTGTGCTGTGTCTCACAGTGTGCTCGAAAACGCAGAGAGGCTAACATAATTTAAACTGGGAGCCTCTAAGTGCAGCCAGTTCCCTCTCTTCCTCTCATTGACTCACATTGTAAAGTAGGAGCAGATTTTCTGAGAAAAGCAGAAATGACCTCCTTATATTTCTTGCGACGGTGAGAAAAGTTTTTGTCCTACAAACATTTAATGCACATTGGCTCGCTCAGGAAGGTCTCCTTGCCCCGATAGTCATGACCACATTCTGGTAAGAGGTACGGTTCTCTTTTCAGAGGCTGTTGTTCGGAGCTGCACAGAGCTCAAATCTCACTGCTCTGCTCTGTGTGGTGCAGACACAGAGAGAGAGACACACACACACAGACACACAGACACACTGGCTTACAGCTCATAATCAGCCTCTAAATGAGTTCATATCTTTGAGGGGAATTTTTAAACATCTCTAATAATTTATTTCTCTTACATACATTTCAGTTTATTCTCATAATGGAAATTTCAGGATTAGGAGCTTCTTCATGTCCTGACTTTCCTCTTTAACCCTTTACTTTGAAGGACTTGAACTTTTTTTCATTAATTCCAACAATTCAGACCATTTATCAACCATTTAAGGACTTTCACATTTTTCATTTATAAATGTATATCTTCACCCTCTTTTTTTTATACACTTGTCTTAAACAATTCTGGCATTTGCATCCATTCCATATCATTCAGCCTCCTGCTCACAAGTTATAGCCTACACTTCAGGTATTGCTTCATCTTTATACACATTTGTTCAACAAATTCTTTCAAGCTGTTAATAATATATTTATTTATTTGAGAAGACTTAAATGTTAATTTTTTCATACTAATCTTCACAAATTCGAGCAATTTTCCAAACATTTCATACAAATTCGACATCCTTCTTATAAGTTTTACTTTTTAATATTTTCTCACCTATTTCAGATTTCAACCATTCAACTATTAAACTATAAATTTGCAGGATTTCTACATTTTCCTCAAACTTTTTATTAACATGTTTAACTTTTACCCTTCAGATATGTTGTAGTTATTTTTAGTTATTCTGCCCTTTAACGGATTGTAACTATTCTACTTTTACACTTCAGATATTGTTTCATCTATATTAGTAATGGTTCAAAAAATGTTTTCAAACTGTTTCAAATAAATTGTGCACTTTAACCTTTCAATTCATTCATACTATTCTTCACTAATTCAAGTAATTAGCACCCATTTCATACATCCTTCATCTTTCATCTTCTACTTTTACTATTCAGATATTGTTTAATCTACATTAGTAATGGTTCAAAAATGTTTTCAAACTGTCAGTTTTAAGTAAATCTGAGTAGACTTCAGACTTTCAATTTCTTCATACTGATCTTCAACAATTCAAGTAATTTCAAACCATTTCATACTCTTCATATATTGTTTCATCTCTTCAAGATTTCTTCAGCAGTTTCTTAACTTAATTCAGCATAGTTTCAACAATTTATTCAGCTCATTCAGCTTACAGCTTTCAGCATTCACCCGTATTTCCTTCAGGAAATGCATTTTCTAGTTATTATTCTTACTTCTTCTTCCCTTTTTCGGTCTTCAACTACTTCTTCATACTTCATAACATTCAAACAATTCATATATCAAAACGTGCGGCTTCTTCAGGAGATCATTGGATGTATTCAACTTTTTCATATCATTCATACTTTTCAAAATATTCAAACTTTATTGAAATTTTTTTCCCATAGGAATACATTGAAACGGTCTTCAAACTCTTAAAATCTTCTCCTTCTTTGAACTTCAACTGCTTCAACATACTTTCACCTACAGACTTCATTCCACTTTTAAAACGTTCACAAAACTTTCAAGTATTCACGGTATATTCAACTTTTTCATATCTTCTACCGTTATTGATCAGTACCCTTCAACTGTTCATGATCATTTTTTGACAAAATTCAAATTTAACATGCAAGTCAATGGCACGGAATTTTCAGAGGTAGAGTGGTGATGACATCAGCTAGAGTGACAGAGAGTCTAAAAATCCTCTGACACTTTGCTCTCTATCCTGTCACCACGGCCACAAATTTCTTTCTAGACACATAATTTTCCCCCACTTTGGTAGACAAACTTGTGCTGTGTCTCACAGTGTGCTCGAAAACGCAGAGAGTCTAACAGAATTTAAACTGGGAGCCTCTAAGTGCAGCCAGTTCCCTCTCTTCCTCTCATTGACTCACATTGTAAAGTAGGAGCAGATTTTCTGAGAAAAGCAGAAATGACCTCCTTATATTTCTTGCGACGGTGAGAAAAGTTTTTGCCCTACAAACATTTAATGCACATTGGCTCGCTCAGGAAGGTCTCCTTGCCCCGATAGTCATGACCACATTCTGGTAAGAGGTACGGTTCTCTTTTCAGAGGCTGTTGTTCGGAGCTGCACAGAGCTCAAATCTCACTGCTCTGCTCTGTGCGGTGCAGACAGAGAGAGAGAGACACACACACACACACACAGACAGATAGACACACAGACACAGAGACACACTGGCTTACAGCTCATAATCAGCCTCTAAATGAGTTCATATCTTTGAGGGGAATTTTTAAACATCTCTAATAATTTATTTCTCTTACATACATTTCAGTTTATTCTTGTAATGGAGATTTCAGGATTTGGAGCTTCTTCATGTCCTGACTTTCCTCTTTAACCCTTTACTTTGAAGGACTTGAACTTTTTCTCATTAATTCCAACAATTCAGACCATTTCTCAACCATTTAAGGACTTTCACATTTTTCATTTATGAATGTATATCTTCACACTCTTTTTTTACACGTATCTTAAACAATTCTGGCATTTGCATCCAATCCACATCATTCAGTCTCTTTCTTTCTTTCTACTCCCTTTCTCTTTCTTTTTACTTCATTCCTTGTTTCCTTGTTTCTACCCCATTTCTATATATACCCCAGTTCTCATAATGGATATTTCAGGATTTGGAGCTTCTTCATGTCCCGACTTTAGACTTTTCCACCTTCAATCCTTACATTTTACTTTGAACGACTTGGACTTTTTCCTCATTAATTCCAACAATTCAGGCCATTTCTCAACCATGTAAGGAGTTTCATATTTTTCATTTATAAATTTATATTTTCACACTATTTTTTACACTTAAACAATTCTGGGATTTGCATCCATTCCCTATCATTCAGCCTCTTGCTTACAAGTTATACACTTCAGGTATTGCTTCATTTTTATACATATTTGTTCAACAAATACTTTCAAGCTGTTAATATATTCATTCATTTGAGTAGACCTATTTTTTCCACACCAATCTTCAAAAATTCAAGCAATTTTCCAACATCCTTCTTATAAGTTCTTCTTTTTAATTTTTTTCTCACCTATTTCAGATTTCAACCATTCAACTGTTAAACTATAAAGATGCAGGATTTCTACATTTTCCTCAAACTTTTTATTAACATGTTTAACTTTTACCCTTCAGATATGTTAAAGTTATTTTTAGTTATTCTGCCCTTTAACGGATTGTAACTGCTTCTATATTTTTCTACTTTTACACTTCAGATATTGTTTCATCTATATTAGTAATGGTTCAAAAAAATTTTTCTAACTGTTTTAAATAACAACAAATGCATCCATTCCATATCATTCAGCCTCCTGCTTACAAGTTATACTCTTCAGGTATTGCTTCATCTTTATTTATATTTGTTCAACAAATGATGGTTCAACAATGTTTTCAAGCCACCAGTTTTAAACTTCTTTGAGTAGACTCAAGCTTTTCAATTCATTCATACTATTCTTCATTAATTCAAGTAATACCCCCCATTTCATACATCCTCCATCTTTCATCTTCTACTTTAACTATTCAGATAGTGTTTAATCTACATTAGTAATGGTTCAAAAATGTTTTCAAACTGTCAGTTTTAAGTAAATTTGAGTAGACTTCAGACTTTCAATTTCTTCATACTGATCTTCAACAATTCAAGTAATTTCAAACCATTTCATACTCTTCATATATTGTTTCATCTCTTCAAGATTTCTTCAGCAGTTTCTTAACTTAATTCAGCATAGTTTCAACAATTTATTCAGCTCATTCAGCTTCCAGCTTCCAGCATTCACCCGTATTTCCTTCAGGAAATGCATTTTCTAGTTATTAGGGTGAATGCTGAAAGCATTCACACTATTGTTATTCAAATCTTTATTATTAGGGCCACGGGCAATCGCACCGGGCACTGGTCCCAACAGCTATGAAATAGCTGCAGGGACCAGTGCCCGGGCGAAGCCCGGGCACTACTGTTATTGTGTGGATTTTTTCTTATTAGTGTGACTGCTGAAGCAGTCACACTATTGTTCTTCTGTTTGGCCATTTTCTTCCGCCTTTTTACGGTCTTCTTCTAGTCCTTCATACTTTGTGCTATTTCAACAATTCATATATCAAAACGTGCAGCTTCTTTTGAACTTTATCGGCATTACTTTTCTCTTTTTAACTATTTATACTTTTTCAAATATTTAACTTTTTCTGATTTTTTTCAGCTTTATAATGTGTGTGTATTGCGTCTAACGAGCAGAGCCAGAGTGGTGTCAGAGTGGAGAGAGGCAAAAAAACATTCTAGAGTTTTTCTGGCTAAACTGTCAGCACGGCCACAAATTAAACTCTAGACAAATTATTTTCTCCAGTTTTGTAGCCACACTTGTCTTCTGGCTAAAATTCTGGTCAAAAATGCAAAGAGACTTAGATAATAATTTTAAATATTTTTTAAATGCAGCCAGGGAGCTCTCTGCTCTCATTAAGCTCAATGCATTTTTTTCACATCAGCAGGAGAAGGAGCTCAACTTTGTAACTTGCTGTTAAGTGCTTTTTAATTCATTTGAATTCACCAAAAAATAGTCACAGGTCACAAAAAAGTCCTCTTCTCACTTGGTGTGGCTAATTTATATTAATTTATTTTTGTTTTAAGCATCATTGAAAAATCTCACATTCATCAAAGTCTCAACCTCTCTTCTTGATAACTCCTCTGTAGTGTAGGGGTTAGGGTTACTGCCTGCCAACCCTAAGGTCACTGGTTCGAATCCAAGGGAAGAATTCTTGTTATGTTATGTTGAATTCTGCTCTCCTCCCCCGCCTTCAATTGGTTACAGGTGTTTGTTATCTCCTTGATTACTCGTACCAGTTTGCAGCACATCATCACATTACAATGAATGACAACAGTCTTGAAAGCAGTGTGCTCTCTGTAGCCGAGTGGCAGAGTAAAGGTTTAGTGATCATATGGTCACGGGTTCGATTCCTGCCTCAGTCATTGCACATCATTGCTTGACTTTTGATTCCAATTATTCAGCTGTCATTGGACAGTCTTTGATTCCTCATAGTATAAAGCTCATTGTAACTCAGGTTCTCTGTGGCCATATGGTTAGTGTGTTAGGTGTTGTGCTATTTCAACAATTCATATATCAAAACGTGCAGCTTTTTTTGAACTTTATCGGCGTTACTTTTCTCTTTTTAACTATTTATACTTTTTAAAATATTTAACTTTTTCTGCAAATTAAACTCTAGACAAATTATTTTCTCCAGTTTTGTAGCCACACTTGTCTTCTGGCTAAAATTCTGGTCAAAAATGCAAAGAGACTTAGATAATAATTTTAAATATTTTTTAAATGTAGCCAGGGAGCTCTCTGCTCTCATTCAGCCCAATGCTGAGAATTCTCCACAACTCTGTCTGAAACATGCTTATGTCTGTGCTCTCTGTGGCGAAGTGGCAGAGTAAAGGTTTATTGATCATGAGGTCATGGGTTCGATTCCTTACTTTTTTTTTTAAGCAGAAGCCAGTGATCCTCTTATCAAAGGTTTTCTTTACCCCTCACATACTGTCTCTGTCTGTAGCCTAGTGGTTAGCTTGCTGGTCTGGAGACCTGAAGGTTGCTGGTTCAATTCTTGCCTCAACAACAATTATAGTGAATTATTTTCCCAGTTGTCCTCTGTTGACTTCTGATAACTTGCTTCATGTTGAAACTGCTGCTCTCAGCCTGAAATTCACAGAAATTTTCATTCTAAGTCATTCAAGCTTGACTCTCAAGCTTTCTTGATGTTGACAGTGTGCAGATCATTAACAGACAACAGTCTCTGCAACTGTGTGTGCACCGTGGCCTAGAGGCAGAGTGGAAGTCTAATGACCATGAGGTTGTGGGTTCAATTCCGACCTTGGTCAAACATTTGTATGGTGATCACTGCTTGCACTATTTGCTAATTCTGCAACAGCGTTCAGTTGCTATCAGCAGTCACACCATTTCCATTCTTGGAAATGCTTTTTCTAGTTAGGGCCACGGGCAATCGCACCGGGCACTGGTCCCAACAGCTATGAAATAGCTGCAGGGACCAGTGCCCGGGCGAAGCCCGGGCACTACTGTTATTGTGTGGATTTTTTCTTCTTATTATTATTTTTCCACTTCCGGCCGATTTTCGATGCGCTACTAGTCCTGCAACTCGAAGAGTTGCAGGACAAATTATATATCAAAACGTGCGTCCTGATCGGGATCGGTGTGCTATTACTTTTCTCAACAGTTTACGAATTTTTCGCGACGTAGTCGCGAAAAACTGCGCAAAAATTTTGCATGTAAGTCAATGGGACGGGCGAAAAAAAAAAGACCGAAAAAGACCAATCATTGGAGTTTAACAAAAGTCTACTGCTCAGGCATACTTTCACCTAGAGACTCCATTTAAACTTTAAACAGTAGACACAAGTCTTGTGTATTGTCGTATTACTCCACGTTTTGATAGGTCATATAGTTTTTGATCAATCCCTGATCAATGACCATGATCATTTTTGGAGAAATTATGAGTTTATAATGGGTGTGTATTGCATGGAATGTTCGTGTCAGAGTGCGTGACATCATCGGTTAGAGTGGGAGAGAGTGAAGAAACATTCTGTATTTTTTCTGGATAAATTGCCACCACGGCCACAATTTACACTCTACAGACATAATTTTTTCAGAATTTGTAAGACAAACTTGTTATCTCTCATGTCATGTGCTCAAAATATCAGAGAGACTTACAGAACTTACAGAATCAGCCTCTGAGTGCGGCCACGTCTGTCCCTGCTCCTCATTGAGTCCAATACAAATATTTTCTGAGAGGAGCAGAACGGCCTGATGTTTTAAAACTGCCAGCGTCGCCAAAATATTTACTGTAGAAACACCAAATCGTACCGAAATTTTCAGTAAGTCCTTAGAGCAACATTGATCTGTGTTTTGTTCTGATAGGAGTTACCGTTTTGTCATGCTAAGCCTAATTGTGAGGCCGGTTTAGAGGCAGAAAATGGCTGTTTTTCTCCACGTTTCTGTCTGTCTCAGCCTGCGGGGGCCCCTATCGCCGTGGTAACCTCTTTGATCCTCAGGCCAGGGCTCGTTAACTTCATAAACAATCCACCTGGCGCTCGTTTAAATGTTTATAAACACAGACACAGCTAAATCAGACTGACACAGGATGCAGCTACTAACTAACTATGTGTCAAGTCAGTCACACACACACACACAGACTCTAGAGCCAGCTTCATGTGATTACAGTCACACACACACACACACACACACACACACCTTCATGTGATTAAAACACAGTTAACGTGCAACAGAATTTAAACTTAAACCATGATTTAATCTGGTTTTAAAGTTAAACCTTGTTGGTGTCACACACACACACACACACAAACACACACACAAACACACACACACACACACACACACACACACACACACACACACACACACACACACACACACACACACACACACACACACACACACACACACACACAGTTAACCTAATGTGGTTACAGCTCCTCCACATCAGTGCTTATAGAAAGATGATCATGTGTCTGTCTGATCAGCTCTGTCTTGACCTTAAGATCGTGGGTTTGATTCCCATGTTGACAGAGATGGCACAACCCGCAGTAGCTCCCGTGGCCCATTCAAAATTTCCCGAGAGGAAATTTTCTAGTTAGGGCCACGGGCAATCGCACCGGGCACTGATCCCTACAGCTATGAAATAGCTGCAGGGACCAGTGCCCGGGCGAAGCCCGGGCACTACTGTTATTGTGTGGATTTTTTCTTCTTATTATTATTATTCCCCTTCATCTTCCGGACGATTTTCGATTCGCTACTAGTCCTGCAACTCGAAGAGTTGCAGGACATATTATATATCAAAATGTGCGTCCTGATCGGGATCGCTGTGCTATTACTTTTCTCAACAGTTTACGAATTTTTCGCGACGTAGTCGCAAAAAACTGCGCAAAAATTTTGCATGTAAGTCAATGGGACGGGCGAAAAAAAAAGACCGAAAAAGACCAATCATTGGAGTTTAACAAAAGTCTACTGCTCAGGCATACTTTCACCTAGAGACTCCATTTAAACTTTAAACAGTAGACACAAGTCTTGTGTATTGTCGCATTACTCCACGTTTTGATACGTCATATAGTTTTTGATCAATCCCTGATCAATGACCATGATCATTTTTGGAGAGATTATGAGTTTATAATGGGTGTGTATTGCATAGAATGTTCGTGTCAGAGTGCGTGACATCATCGGTTAGAGTGGGAGAGAGTGAAGAAACATTCTGTATTTTTTCTTGATAAACTGTGAGCACGGCCACAATTTACACTCTACAGACATAATTTTTTCAGAATTTGTAAGACAAACTTGTTATCTCTCATGTCATGTGCTCAAAATATCAGAGAGACTTACAGAACTTACAGAATCAGCCTCTGAGTGCGGCCACGTCTGTCTCTGCTCCTCATTGAGTCCAATACAAATATTTTCTGAGAGGAGCAGAACGGCCTGATGTTTTAAAACTGCCAGCGTCGCCAAAATATTTACTGTAGAAACACCAAATCGTACCGAAATTTTCATTAAGTCCTTAGAGCAACGTTGATCTGTGTTTTGTTCTGATAGGAGTTACCGTTTTGTCATGCTAAGCCTAATTGTGAGACCGGTTTAGAGGCAGAAAATGGCTCTTTTTCTCCACGTTTCTGTCTGTCTCAGCCTGCGGGGGCCCCTATCGCCGTGGTAACCTCTTTGATCCTCAGGCCAGAGCTCGTTAACTTCATAAACAATCCACCTGGCGCTCGTTTAAATGTTTATAAACACAGACACAGCTAAATCAGACTGACACAGGATGCAGCTACTAACTAACTATGTGTCAAGTCAGTCACACACACACACACACACAGACTCTAGAGCCAGCTTCATGTGATTACAGTTACACACACACACACACACACAGACTGACACACACACACACACACACACACACACACACACACACACACACACACACACACACACACAGTTAACCTAATGTGGTTACAGCTCCTCCATATCAGTGCTTATAGAAAGATGATCATGTGTCTGTCTGATCAGCTCTGTCTTGACCTTAAGATCGTGGGTTTGATTCCCATGTTGACAGAGATGGCACAACCCGCAGTAGCTCCCGTGGCCCATTCAAAATTTCCCGAGAGGAAATTTTCTAGTTAGTGTGAATGCTGGAAGCATTCACAGTATTGTTATTCTGTTCGGCCATTTTGTTTCTTTAAACTTATTATTATTAGTGTGAATGCTGGAAGCATTCACAGTATTGTTATTCTGTTCGGCCATTTTGTTTCTTTAAACTTATTATTATTCTGAGTCTTCTTCCCTTTTTCTGCGTTTAACTAGTCCTTCATACTTTGTGCTATTTCAACAATTCATATATCAAAACGTGCAGCTTTTTCAGGACATTTATGCTATTACTTTTCTCTTTCATACTATTTATACTTTTTAAAATATTTAACTTTTTCTGCTAATTTTTTTCCCATAGGAATACATTGAAACAGTCTTCAAACTCTTCAAATCTTCTGCTTCATTCAGCCTCTAATAGCTTCAGCATACTTTCAGCTACAGACTTCATTCAACTTTTAAACTGTTCACAAACCTTTCAACTATTCAGCTATATCTCAGCTTATTGATATCTTCAACAGTTTCAGATATATGTATAGTTTTAAAATCATTAAAATTTCTGACAAAATTCAGATTTAACATGAAAGTCAATGGGACGGAATGTTCGGACGTTGGCAGTTGGTAGAGTGACAGAGGGTCTAAAAATCCTCTCACATTTTTCTCTCTATCCTGTCAGCACGGCCACAGATTACACTCTACACACATAATTTCGGGCATGCTTGTAGACAAGCTCATCCTTGATCTCTTCATGTGCTCAAAAAACCAGAGAGACGAACACAATTTAAACTGGGAGCCTCCGAGTGCAGCCAGTTCCCTCTCTCCTCTCATTGACTCCCATTCAAAAGTAGGCGCTGATTTTCTAAACGTCCCAAAGTTTCCAACCTGCGACACAATCAACAATTTTTACTCTAGAAACACCAAAGTGACATGGACGCGTTCAGCAAGGTCTTATGGTTCGGAAAATGTAAACCTTTTGCTCGTACTAAGTACAGATTTGTCGTACATTAGATCTGTTTGAGGGTGTCACAGAGCAGTTAAAGCCTATGGTTAAAGCTGCCACCATGCCTTAAAGCCACCAGCCAACAGTTACATGGTAACCTCAACATGGCAACCTCACCATGGTAACCTCACCATGGCAACGTCACCATGGCAACGCACACATTCTCTCTGTCTGTCGGTCATATACACACACACACAAATGGACACACACTAACTACCACACACACACACACACACATCCAACACACACATACACACACACAAATGGACACACACTCACCATACACACACATCCAACACACACACACACACACACACACACACACACACACACACACACACACACACAAATGGACACACACTCACCATGCATACACATCCAACACACACACACACAAATGGACACACACTAACTACTACACACACACACACACACACACACACACACACACCATACACACACACACACACACACACACAAATGGACACACACTCACCATACACACACATCCAACACACACACACACACACACCCAACAAACATACAACCACTTACCAAACACATACACAATTTACACAATTACACACAAACAGACACACATGCACACACAACAAACACACACACAAATGGACACACACTAACCATACACAAACAGACACACACGTCCAACACACACACATTTCATACAGTTGTCAGGTCAGAACTTTTTGTATATCTTCCTCACTCACTCACACACACACACACACACTTTTCCTACAGTTGTCTGACTGTTTTGTATGTACCTCTCTATCTTCCTGTTGTAGTTAATGGACTCGTTGCTGTTAATTTTGTTCTTTAGCTATTTAAACTGAAAATACACATTTCCCCATTTTGGTCATGTTGAACACATTGTTTTACACGTATCCTAAACTACTGAGGCTCTTCTCAACCATTTCACACCATTAAACCCGCTGTTTACATGTTCTACTCCTCAGCTAATGCTCGATCTATATTCTTCAACAATGTTCTTCTGCTGTCAGTTTACAATGTATTTCAGTAGGCATTAACGTCCCAAAGTTTCCAACCTGCGACACAATCAACAATTTTTACTCTAGAAACACCAAAGTGACATGGACGCGTTCAGCAAGGTCTTATGGTTCGGAAAATGTAAACCTTTTGCTCGTACTAAGTACAGATTTGTCGTACATTAGATCTGTTTGAGGGTGTCACAGAGCAGTTAAAGCCTATGGTTAAAGCTGCCACCATACCTTAAAGCCACCAGCCAACAGTTACATGGTAACCTCAACATGGCAACCTCACCATGGTAACCTCACCATGGCAACGTCACCATGGCAACGCACACACATTCTCTCTGTCTGACTGTCTGTCGGTCATATACACACACACACAAATGGACACACACTAACTACCACACACACACACACACACACATCCAACACACACATACACACACACAAATGGACACACACACACACACACACACACACACAAATGGACACACACTCACCATACACACACATCCAACACACACACACACACACACACAAATGGACACACACTCACCATGCATACACATCCAACACACACACACAAATGGACACACACTAACTACTACACACACACACACACACACACACACACACACACACACACACACACCATACACACACACGCACACACACAAATGGACACACACTCACCATACACACACATCCAACACACACACACACACACACACAAATGGACACACACTAACTACCACACACACACAAACACACACACACACACACACACACACACACACACACACCCAACAAACATACAACCACTTACCAAACACATACACAATTTACACAATTACACACAAACAGACACACATGCACACACAACAAACACACACACAAATGGACACACACTAACCATACACAAACAGACACACACGTCCAACACACACACATTTCATACAGTTGTCAGGTCAGAACTTTTTGTATATCTTCCTCACTCACTCTCACACACACACACACACACACACACACACACACACACACACACACACACACACTTTTCCTACAGTTGTCTGACTGTTTTGTATGTACCTCTCTATCTTCCTGTTGTAGTTAATGGACTCGTTGCTGTTAATTTTGTTCTTTAGCTATTTAAACTGAAAATACACATTTCCCCATTTTGTTCATGTTGAACACATTGTTTTACACGTATCCTAAACTACTGAGTCTCTTCTCAACCATTTCACACCATTAAACACGCTGTTTACATGTTCTACTCCTCAGCTAATGCTAATGATCTATATTCTTCAACAATGTTCTTCTGCTGTCAGTTTACAATGTATTTCAGTAGGCATTAACTTTTTTCCAAATTCAGGAATTTTTCAAACTCTTCTTTGACAATTCAAGTAATTTCCAGCCATTTCATACAAAGTCTCACATCTTCTACTTTTAAATATATTCTCAGCCATTGCTTCAGCTATGTTAGTGCTGGTTCATCAGTTGTCCTTCCTGTCAGGTTAGCTGCAGATTTCAACTATTTAACCATTACATTTAAACATGCAGAATTTCAATGTTTTCTTCTCCCTTTAGCATTTCTACTGCTTTTTACCTTTAAAAAGGCATTCATCTCACACTACAAGTTATATGTTTCAGCTTTTTCCCTCCTAGGGATGAATAAAGTATTCCTCTACTCTCTACTCTACTCTACTCTACTCTAGCATTAGTCTTTTCAACATTGCTTTAGCAGTTTCGTCAACTAATTTAGCATTGATTCAACAATTTCTTCAGCTCATTCAGCATTGCTTCAGCAACAGCGTTCAGCTGCTTTCAGCATTCACACGCATTTTCTGCAGGAAATGCTATCTTTTTCTAGTTATTATTATTATTATTATTCTGAGTCTTCTTCCCTTTTTCTGTGTTTAACAACTTCTTCATACTTTGTGCTATTTCAACAATTCATATATCAAAACGTGCAGCTTATTCAGGACATTTATGCTATTATTTTTCTCTTTCATACTATTTATACTTTTTAAAATATTTAACTTTTTGTGCAATTTTTCTCTCATAGGAAATACATTGAAACAGTCTTCAAACTCTTCAAATCTTCTGCTTCATTCAGCCTCTAATAGCTTCAGCATACTTTCAGCTACAGACTTCATTCAACTTTTAAACTGTTCACAAACCTTTCAACTATTCAGCTATATCTCAGCTTATTGATATCTTCAACAGTTTCAGATATATGTATAGTTTTAAAATCATTAAAATTTCTGACAAAATTCAGATTTAACATGAAAGTCAATGGGACGGAATGTTCGGACGTTGGCAGTTGGTAGAGTGACAGAGGGTCTAAAAATCCTCTCACATTTTTCTCTCTATCCTGTCAGTACGGCCACAGATTACACTTTACACACATAATTTCGGGCATGCTTGTAGACAAGCTCATCCTTGATCTCTTCATGTGCTCAAAAAACCAGAGAGACGAACACAATTTAAACTGGGAGCCTCCGAGTGCAGCCATTTCCCTCTCTCCTCTCATTGACTCCCATTCAAAAGTAGGCGCTGATTTTCTAAACGTCCCAAAGTTTCCAACCTGCGACACAATCAACAATTTTTACTCTAGAAACACCAAAGTGACACGGACGCGTTCAGCAAGGTCTTATGGTTCGGAAAATGTATACCTTTTGCTCGTACTAAGTACAGATTTGTCGTACATTAGATCTGTTTGAGGGTGTCACAGAGCAGTTAAAGCCTATGGTTAAAGCTGCCACCATGCCTTAAAGCCACCAGCCAACAGTTACATGGTAACCTCAACATGGCAACCTCACCATGGTAACCTCACCATGGCAACGTCACCATGGCAACGCACACACATTCTCTCTGTCTGACTGTCTGTCGGTCATACACACACACACACACACACACACACACACAAATGGACACACACTAACTACCACACACACACACACACACACACACACACACACACACACACACACACACACACATCCAACACACACACACACACACACACACACACACACACAAATGGACACACACACACACACACACACACACAAATGGACACACACTCACCATACACACACATCCAACACACACACACACACACACAAATGGACACACACTCACCATGCATACACATCCAACACACACACACAAATGGACACACACTAACTACTACAAACACACACACACACACACACACACACACACACACACACCATACACACACACACACACAAATGGAGACACACACACAAATGGACACACACTCACCATACACACACATCCAACACACACACAAATGGACACACACTAACTACCACACACACACAAACACACACACCTACACACACACACACACACACACACACACCCAACAAACATACAACCACTTACCAAACACATACACAATTTACACAATTACACACAAACAGACACACATGCACACACAACAAACACGCACACAAATGGACACACACTAACCATACACAAACAGACACACACGTCCAACACACACACATTTCATACAGTTGTCAGGTCAGAACTTTATGTATATCTTCCTCACTCACTCACACACACACACACACACACACACACACACACACACACACACACACACACACACACACTTTTCCTACAGTTGTCTGACTGTTTTGTGTACCTCTCTATCTTCCTGTTGTAGTTAATGGACTCGTTGCTGTTAATTTTGTTCTTTAGCTATTTAAACTGAAAATACACATTTCCCCATTTTGGTCATGTTGAACACATTGTTTTACACGTATCCTAAACTACTGAGGCTCTTCTCAACCATTTCACACCATTAAACCCGCTGTTTACATGTTCTACTCCTCAGCTAATGCTCCATCTATATTCTTCAACAATGTTCTTCTGCTGTCAGTTTACAATGTATTTCAGTAGGCATTAACTTTTTTCCTAATTCAGGAATTTTTCAAACTCTTCTTTGACAATTCAAGTAATTTCCAGCCATTTCATACAAAGTCTCACATCTTCTACTTTTAAATATATTCTCAGCCATTGCTTCGGCTATGTTAGTGCTGGTTCATCAGTTGTCCTTCCTGTCAGGTTAGCTGCAGATTTAAACTATTTAACCATTACATTTAAACATGCAGAATTTCAATGTTTTCTTCTCCCTTTAGCATTTCTACTGCTTTTTACCTTTAAAAAGGCATTCATCTCACACTACAAGTTATATGTTTCAGCTTTTTCCCTCCTAGGGATGAATAAAGTATTCCTCTACTCTCTACTCTACTCTACTCTAGCATTAGTCTTTTCAACATTGCTTTAGCAGTTTCGTCAACTAATTTAGCATTGATTCAACAATTTCTTCAGCTCATTCAGCATTGCTTCAGCAACAGCGTTCAGCTGCTTTCAGCATTCACACGCATTTTCTGCAGGAAATGCTATCTTTTTCTAGTTATTATTATTTTTCCACTTCCGGACGATTTTCGATGCGCTACTAGTCCTGCAACTCGAAGAGTTGCAGGACAAATTATATATCAAAACGTGCGTCCTGATCGGGATCGGTGTGCTATTACTTTTCTCAACAGTTTATGAATTTTTCGCGACGTAGTCGCGAAAAACTGCACAAAAATTTTGCATGTAAGTCAATGGGACGGGCGGAAAAAAAAGACCGAAAAAGACCAATCATTGGAGTTTAACAAAAGTCTACTGCTCAGGCATACTTTCACCTAGAGACTCCATTTAAACTTTAAACAGTAGACACAAGTCTTGTGTATTGTCGTATTACTCCACGTTTTGATAGGTCATATAGTTTTTGATCAATCCCTGATCAATGACCATGATCATTTTTGGAGAAATTATGAGTTTATAATGGGTGTGTATTGCATGGAATGTTCGTGTCAGAGTGCGTGACATCATCGGTTAGAGTGGGAGAGAGTGAAGAAACATTCTGTATTTTTTCTGGATAAATTGCCACCACGGCCACAATTTACACTCTACAGACATAATTTTTTCAGAATTTGTAAGACAAACTTGTTATCTCTCATGTCATGTGCTCAAAATATCAGAGAGACTTACAGAACTTACAGAATCAGCCTCTGAGTGCGGCCACGTCTGTCCCTGCTCCTCATTGAGTCCAATACAAATATTTTCTGAGAGGAGCAGAACGGCCTGATGTTTTAAAACTGCCAGCGTCGCCAAAATATTTACTGTAGAAACACCAAATCGTACCGAAATTTTCAGTAAGTCCTTAGAGCAACGTTGATCTGTGTTTTGTTCTGATAGGAGTTACCGTTTTGTCATGCTAAGCCTAATTGTGAGGCCGGTTTAGAGGCAGAAAATGGCTGTTTTTCTCCACGTTTCTGTCTGTCTCAGCCTGCGGGGGCCCCTATCGCCGTGGTAACCTCTTTGATCCTCAGGCCAGAGCTCGTTAACTTCATAAACAATCCACCTGGCGCTCGTTTAAATGTTTATAAACACAGACACAGCTAAATCAGACTGACACAGGATGCAGCTACTAACTAACTATGTGTCAAGTCAGTCACACACACACACACACAGACTCTAGAGCCAGCTTCATGTGATTACAGTTACACACACACACACACACACACACACACACACACACACACACACACACACACACACACACACACACACACAGGTAACCTAATGTGGTTACAGCTCCTCCATATCAGTGCTTATAGAAAGATGATCATGTGTCTGTCTGATCAGCTCTGTCTTGACCTTAAGATCGTGGGTTTGATTCCCATGTTGACAGAGATGGCACAACCCGCAGTAGCTCCCGTGGCCCATTCAAAATTTCCCGAGAGGAAATTTTCTAGTTATTAATATTATTATTATTCTTACTTCTTCCCTTTTTTGGCCCTTAACTACTTCTTCATACTTTCTACTATTCAAACAATTCATATATCAAAACGTGCGTCTTCTTCAGGAGATCATGGGATGTATTCAACTTTTTCATATCATTCATACTTTTCAAAATATTCAAACTTTATTGAAAAATTTTTCCCCATAGGAATACATTGAATCGGTCTTCAAACTGTTCAAATCCTCTCCTTCTTTGAACTTCAACTGCTTCAACATACTTTCACCTACAGACTTCATTCCACTTTTAAAACGTTCACAAAACTTTCAAGTATTCACGGTATATTCAACTTTTTCATATCTTCTACCGTTATTGATCAGTACCCTTCAACTGTTCATGATCATTTTTTGACAAAATTCAAATTTAACATGCAAGTCAATGGCACGGAATTTTCAGAGCTAGAGTGGTGATGACATCAGCTAGAGTGACAGAGAGTCTAAAAATCCTCTGACACTTTGCTCTCTATCCTGTCACCACGGCCACAAATTTCTTTCTAGACACATAATTTTCCCCCACTTTGGTAGACAAACTTGTGCTGTGTCTCACAGTGTGCTCGAAAACGCAGAGAGGCTAACAGAATTTAAACTGGGAGCCTCTAAGTGCAGCCAGTTCCCTCTCTTCCTCTCATTGACTCACATTGTAAAGTAGGAGCAGATTTTCTGAGAAAAGCAGAAATGACCTCCTTATCTTTCCTGCGACTGTGAGAAAAGTTTTTGTCCTACAAACATTTAATGCACATTGGCTCGCTCAGGAAGGTCTCCTTGCCCCGATAGTCATGACCACATTCTGGTAAGAGGTATGGTTCTCTTTTCAGAGGCTGTTGTTCGGAGCTGCACAGAGCTCAAATCTCACTGCTCTGCTCTGTGTGGTGCAGACAGAGAGAGAGACACACACACACACACACACACACACACACACACACACACACACACACACACACACACACACACACACACACACACACACACACACACACACACAGAGAGACACACAACCACAGAGACACACTGGCTTACAGCTCATAATCAGCCTCTAAATGAGTTCATATCTTTGAGGGGCATTTTTAAACATCTCTAATAATTTATTTCTCTTACATTTCAGTTTATTCTTGTAATGGAGATTTCAGGATTTGGAGCTTCTTCATGTCCTGACTTTCCTCTTTAACCCTTTACTTTGAAGGACTTGAACTTTTTCTCATTAATTCCAACAATTCAGACCATTTAAGGACTTTCACATTTTTCATTTATGAATGTATATCTTCACACTCTTTTTTTAAACGTATCTTAAACAATTCTGGCATCATTCAGTCTCTTTCTTTCTTTCTTTCTTTCTTTCTACTCCCTTTCTCTTTCTTTTTACTTCATTCCTTGTTTCCTTGTTTCTACCCCATTTCTATATATACCCCAGTTCTCATAATGGATATTTCAGGATTTGGAGCTTCTTCATGTCCTGACTTTAGACTTTTCCACCTTCAATCCTTACATTTTACTTTGAACGACTTGGACTTTTTCCTCATTAGGGTGAATGCTGAAAGCATTCACACTATTGTTATTCAAATCTTTATTAGGGTGAATGCTGAAAGCATTCACACTATTGTTATTCAAATCTTTATTAGGGCCGCGGGCAATCGCACCGGGCACTGGTCCCAACAGCTATGAAATAGCTGCAGGGACCAGTGCCCGGGCAAAGCCCGGGCACTACTGTTATTGTGTGGATTTTTTCTTCTTATTAGTGTGACTGCTGAAGCAGTCACACTATTGTTCTTCTGTTTGGCCATTTTCTTCCGCCTTTTTACGGTCTTCTTCTAGTCCTTCATACTTTGTGCTATTTCAACAATTCATATATCAAAACGTGCAGCTTTTTTTGAACTTTATCGGCATTACTTTTCTCTTTTTAACTCTTTATACTTTTTAAAATATTTAACTTTTTCTGATTTTTTTCAGCTTTATAATGTGTGTGTATTGCGTCTAACGAGCAGAGCCAGAGTGGTGCCAGAGTGGAGAGAGGCAAAAAAACATTCTAGAGTTTTTCTGGCTAAACTGTCAGCACGGCCACAAATTAAACTCTAGACAAATTATTTTCTCCAGTTTTGTAGCCACACTTGTCTTCTGGCTAAAATTCTGGTCAAAAATGCAAAGAGACTTAGATAATAATTTAAAATGTTTTTTAAATGCAGCCAGGGAGCTCTCTGCTCTCATTCAGCTCAATGTATTTTTTTCACAGCAGCAGGAGAAGGAGCTCAACTTTGTAACTTGCTGTTAGGTGCTTTTTAATTCATTTTAATTCACCAAAAAATAGTCACAGGTCACAAAAAAGTCCTCTTCTCACTTGGTGTGGCTAATTTATACTAATTTCTCTTTATTTTAAGAATCATTGAAAAATCTCACATTCATCAAAGTCTCAACCTCTCTTCCCCACAACTTCACTGTAGTATAGGGGTTAGGGTGGCCGTTTGCCAACCCTAAGGTCACTGGTTCGAATCCAAGGGAAGAACTCTTGTTATGTTATGTTGAATTCTGCTCTCCTCCACCGCCTTCAATTGGTTACAGGTGTTTGTTATCTCCTTGATTACTCATACCAGTTTGCAGCACATCATCACATTACAATGAATGACAACAGTCTTGAAAGCAGTGTGCTCTCTGTAGCTGAGTGGCAGAGTAAAGGCTTAATGATCATAAGGTCATGGGTTCGATTCCCACCTCAGTCATTTCACATCATTGCTTGACTTTTGATTCCGATTATTCAGCTGTCATTGGACAGTCTTTGATTCCTGATAGTATAAAGCTCATTGTAACTCAGGTTCTCTGCACATTTACAAGCCTAATGTAACTTGAGTTCAGTGAGCTGGAGCCCAGCCCGAACTCACAAGACGGGCAGGCTTGCAGGCCTAGATGTGGTGTTGCACAGATGTGACAGTGACAGTTTCCTCATCATTAATCCTCATTATTATAGTAAATGAGGTTGCTCTTCAATATATTTCCAAATTTAAATAAAGGTTATAATAATAATTAAACCTGGGCTATCATCCTATCCTTCCTCGTTCATGTTGTGAGGACAGGACAAAGTCTCTTGGACATGAGAGGTGGGCAGGTGCTTCTCTTGCACTCCTTCACTCACCCACTCTTGATTGGCATATAAATGAATGTTAAATGAAAATAAAAACTAGTTTGGAAATAATACATACCGTACATGCAAAAATGCGAAATTTAAATAATATAGGTTAATATAAAGTATTTTCTATTCTATAGTGACTACAGCTGGCCAAAATTGGCCCCCAGCTTATCATGCCACACCTGTCATGTCTTAGATGTTATGAGTATTTCATGATACAATGTAGCCTAATAGTCTATATTGTTGTGTCTAGGGGTGTCCTCAACTCAGAATTGTGTTTATGCTGAATAGAAACTTCAAGTATTCATTGTGTGACCATGATATGATTACTTGTTTTGCAAAACATCAACAAGACATTATAACATCTGAACTGTTTATGATAGAGACGAGCTGTAAACATCATCTGAATTGTGAGATTATCTACTTTCCCAGGCTCCTTGAGTGGTGCCTCTATGACAAGGGACCGGGTGCGTGTAATCATGTGGTGCAGGAACAGATGCAGAAATTTTTCTGGTCTTCCATTTTTTTTAACAGATTGGCTATTTTACAATATACAGTCTGTCACAAAAGTTCTTCATATGGCTCAGAGTTGAAAGGCTTGGCAGCTCGGTGTAGCTGTCAAGGTATAATAGGTATAGCTCACCTGGTAGAGCAGCTTGCACTGTGAGCAAGGACTATGCTCCAGTCTGGGATCAAATCCCAGTGGAGAGTTTTACACTAAATGCGCTGAATCTGTAATTATACAATGTCCAGCTGTCAGCAACCGGGGGGTGGGGTGCGAGGAGGTGGCTGGGCGGGTGCAAAACAGTGCAGTCTCCGCCCACCCCCCAGAGGTGAATTGCTAATGTGCATGGCTAATGAGCTGGTTTTAAAATGGCCGAAAAGGGTCGGGGGAGTGAGACTTTAAGCATCATTGAAAAATCTCACATTCATCAAAGTCTCAACCTCTACTTCATTGGAAGTGTTGGAATGGCCTAGTGGATAAGGTTCCTGCCAACCAATCACAAGGTCACAGGTTCAAATCCCACCTGAGCAGTCTTGTTAGTGTCAGCCACTTTGACCTTTAACCAATACCACTTGGTCTGGTCACAAGATCAAAGTTGATAATGCATATGCGCCCCCACCTATTCTCTTTACCTCTTTCAATCTTGGTTTATGTTAACATGTTTCTTGTTTATACCACTGCACTAAGATTGATTTGCACTGGAACTACAGCTTTGGGCTAGTTAACTTCAGAGTGAGACAGAGTGCAGTTCATCAACAGACAACAGTCTCTGCAACTGTGTATACACTGGCCTAGAGGCAGAGTGAAAGTCTGCTGATCATGAGGTTGTGGGTTCGATACCTACCTTGGGCAACCATTTGTATGGTGATCACTGCTTGCACTATTTGCTAATTCTGCAACAGCGTTCAGCTGCTTTCAGCAGTCACACGCATTTCCATCAGGAAATGATACTTTATCTAGTTATTTTTCCACTTCCGGCCAACTTTCGATTCGCTACTAGTCCTGCAACTCGAAGAGTTGCAGGCCAAATTATATATCAAAACGTGCGGCTTGATCGGGATCGGTGTGCTATTACTTTTCTCAACAGTGTACGAATTATTCGCGACGTAAGTCGCGAAATACTGCGCAAAAATTTTGCATGTAAGTCAATGGGACGGGCGGGAAAAAAAGAGCGAAAAAGACCAATCATTGGAGTTTAACAAACGTCTACTGCTCAGGCATACTTTCACCTAGAGACTCCATTTAAACTTTAAACAGTAGACACAAGTCTTGTGTATTGTCGTATTACTCCACGTTTTGATAGGTCATATAGTTTTTGATCAATCCCTGATCAATGACCATGATCATTTTTGGAGAAATTATGAGTTTATAATGGGTGTGTATTGCATGGAATGTTCGTGTCAGAGTGCGTGACATCATCGGTTAGAGTGGGAGAGAGTGAAGAAACATTCTGTATTTTTTCTGGATAAACTGTCAGCACGGCCACAATTTACACTCTACAGACATAATTTTTTCAGAATTTGTAAGACAAACTTGTTATCTCTCATGTCATGTGCTCAAAATATCAGAGAGACTTACAGAATTGACAGAATCAGCCTCTGAGTGTGGCCACGTCTGTCTCTGCTCCTCATTGAGTCCAATACAAATATTTTCTGAGAGAAGCAGAACGGCCTGATGTTTTGAAACTGCCAGCGTCGCCAAAATATTTACTGTAGAAACACCAAATCGTACCGAAATTTTCAGTAAGTCCTTAGAGCAACGTTGATCTGTGTTTTGTTCTGATAGGAGTTACCGTTTTGTCATGCTAAGCCTAAATGTGAGACCGGTTTTAGAGGCAGAAAATGGCTGTTTTTCTCCACGTTTCTGTCTGTCTCAGCCTGCGGGGGCCCCTATCGCCGTGGTAACCTCTTTGATCCTCAGGCCAGAGCTCGTTAACTTCATAAACAATCCACCTGGCGCTCGTTTAAATGTTTATAAACACAGACACAGCTAAATCAGACTGACACAGGATGCAGCTACTAACTAACTATGTGTCAAGTCAGTCACACACACACACACACAGACACACAGACTCTAGAGCCAGCTTCATGTGATTACTGTCACACACACACAAACACACACCTTCATGTGATTAAAACACAGTTAACGTGCAACAGAATTTAAACTTAAACCATGATTTAATCTGGTTTTAAAGTTAAACCTTGTTGGTGTCACACACACACACACACACACACACACACACACACACACACACACACACACACACACACACAGGTAACCTAATGTGATTACAGCTCCTCCATATCAGTGCTTATAGAAAGATGATCATGTGTCTGTCTGATCAGCTCTGTCTTGCGCTTAAGATCGTGGGTTTGATTCCCATGTTGACAGAGATGGCAAAATCGGCAGTAGCCCCGCGGCCCATTCAAAATTTCCCGAGAGGAAATTTTCTAGTTAGGGCCACGGGCAATCGCACCGGGCACTGGTCCCAACAGCTATGAAATAGCTGCAGGGACCAGTGCCCGGGCGAAGCCCGGGCACTACTGTTATTGTGTGGATTTTTTCTTCTTCTTATTATTTTTCCACTTCCGGCCGATTTTCGATGCGCTACTAGTCCTGCAACTCGAAGAGTTGCAGGACAAATTATATATCAAAACGTGCGTCCTGATCGGGATCGCTGTGCTATTACTTTTCTCAACAGTTTACGAATTTTTCGCGACGTAGTCGCGAAAAACTGCGCAAAAATTTTGCATGTAAGTCAATGGGACGGGCGAAAAAAAAAGACCGAAAAAGACCAATCATTGGAGTTTAACAAAAGTCTACTGCTCAGGCATACTTTCACCTAGAGACTCCATTTAAACTTTAAACAGTAGACACAAGTCTTGTGTATTGTCGCATTACTCCACGTTTTGATAGGTCATATAGTTTTTGATCAATCCCTGATCAATGACCATGATCATTTTTGGAGAAATTATGAGTTTATAATGGGTGTGTATTGCATAGAATGTTCGTGTCAGAGTGCGTGACATCATCGGTTAGAGTGGGAGAGAGTGAAGAAACATTCTGTATTTTTTCTGGATAAACTGTGACCACGGCCACAATTTACACTCTACAGACATAATTTTTTCAGAATTTGTAAGACAAACTTGTTATCTCTCATGTCATGTGCTCAAAATATCAGAGAGACTTACAGAACTTACAGAATCAGCCTCTGAGTGCGGCCACGTCTGTCTCTGCTCCTCATTGAGTCCAATACAAATATTTTCTGAGAGGAGCAGAACGGCCTGATGTTTTAAAACTGCCAGCGTCGCCAAAATATTTACTGTAGAAACACCAAATCGTACCGAAATTTTCATTAAGTCCTTAGAGCAACGTTGATCTGTGTTTTGTTCTGATAGGAGTTACCGTTTTGTCATGCTAAGCCTAATTGTGAGGCCGGTTTAGAGGCAGAAAATGGCTGTTTTTCTCCACGTTTCTGTCTGCCTCAGCCTGCGGGGGCCCCTATCGCCGTGGTAACCTCTTTGATCCTCAGGCCAGAGCTCGTTAACTTCATAAACAATCCACCTGGCGCTCGTTTAAATGTTTATAAACACAGACACAGCTAAATCAGACTGACACAGGATGCAGCTACTAACTAACTATGTGTCAAGTCAGTCACACACACACACACACAGACTCTAGAGCCAGCTTCATGTGATTACAGTCACACACACACACACACACACACACACACACACACACACACACACACACACACACACACACCTACACACACACACACACAGTTAACCTAATGTGGTTACAGCTCCTCCATATCAGTGCTTATAGAAAGATGATCATGTGTCTGTCTGATCAGCTCTGTCTTGACCTTAAGATCGTGGGTTTGATTCCCATGTTGACAGAGATGGCACAACCCGCAGTAGCTCCCGTGGCCCATTCAAAATTTCCCGAGAGGAAATTTTCTAGTTATTATTATTAGGGCCACGGGCAATCGCACCGGGCACTGGTCCCAACAGCTATGAAATAGCTGCAACTCGAAGAGTTGCAGGACAAATTATATATCAAAACGTGCGGTTTGATCGGGATCGGGGTGCTATTACTTTTCTCAACTGTTTACGAATTTTTCGCGACGTAGTCGCGAAAAACTGCGCAAAAATTTTGCATGTAAGTCAATGGGACGGGCGAAAAAAAAAGAGCGAAAAAGACCAATCATTGGAGTTTAACAAAAGTCTACTGCTCAGGCATACTTTCACCTAGAGACTCCATTTAAACTTTAAACAGTAGACACAAGTCTTGTGTATTGTCGCATTACTCCACGTTTTGATAGGTCATATAGTTTTTGATCAATCCCTGATCAATGACCATGATCATTTTTGGAGAAATTATGAGTTTATAATGGGTGTGTATTGCATGGAATGTTCGTGTCAGAGTGCGTGACATCATCGGTTAGAGTGGGAGAGAGTGAAGAAACATTCTGTATTTTTTCTGGATAAATTGCCACCACGGCCACAATTTACACTCTACAGACCTAATTTTTTCAGAATTTGTAAGACAAACTTGTTATCTCTCATGTCATGTGCTCAAAATATCAGAGAGACTTACAGAACTTACAGAATCAGCCTCTGAGTGCGGCCACGTCTGTCCCTGCTCCTCATTGAGTCCAATACAAATATTTTCTGAGAGGAGCAGAACGGCCTGATGTTTTAAAACTGCCAGCGTCGCCAAAATATTTACTGTAGAAACACCAAATCGTACCGAAATTTTCAGTAAGTCCTTAGAGCAACGTTGATCTGTGTTTTGTTCTGATAGGAGTTACCATTTTGTCATGCTAAGCCTAATTGTGAGGCCGGTTTAGAGGCAGAAAATGGCTGTTTTTCTCCACGTTTCTGTCTGTCTCAGCCTGCGGGGGCCCCTATCGCCGTGGTAACCTCTTTGATCCTCAGGCCAGGGCTCGTTAACTTCATAAACAATCCACCTGGCGCTCGTTTAAATGTTTATAAACACAGACACAGCTAAATCAGACTGACACTGCTGCTGGATGCAGCTACTAACTAACTATGTGTCAAGTCAGTCACACACACACACACACACACAGACTCTAGAGCCAGCTTCATGTGATTACAGTCACACACACACACACACACACACACACACACACACACACACACACACACACACACACACACACACACACACACACACACAGGTAACCTAATGTGGTTACAGCTCCTCCATATCAGTGCTTATAGAAAGATGATCATGTGTCTGTCTGATCAGCTCTGTCTTGACCTTAAGATCGTGGGTTTGATTCCCATGTTGACAGAGATGGCACAACCCGCAGTAGCTCCCGTGGCCCATTCAAAATTTCCCGAGAGGAAATTTTCTAGTTATTATTATTATTCTTACTTCTTCTTCCCTTTTTCTGCGTTTAACTCCTTCTTCATACTTTGTGCTATTTCAACAATTCATATATCAAAACGTGCAGCTTTTTCAGGACATTTATGCTCTGTCTTTTCTCTTTCATACTATTTATACTTTTTAAAATATTTAACTTTTTGTGCAATTTTTCTCTCATAGGAAATACATTGAAACAGTCTTCAAACTCTTCAAATCTTCTGCTTCATTCAGCCTCTAATAGCTTCAGCATACTTTCAGCTACAGACTTCATTCAACTTTTAAACTGTTCACAAACCTTTCAACTATTCAGCTGTATCTCAGCTTATTGATATCTTCAACAGTTTCAGATATATGTATAGCTTTAAAATCATTAAAATTTCTGACAAAATTCAGATTTAACATGAAAGTCAATGGGACGGAATGTTCGGACGTTGGCAGTTGGTAGAGTGACAGAGGGTCTAAAAATCCTCTCACATTTTTCTCTCTATCCTGTCAGCACGGCCACAGATTACACTCTACACACATAATTTCGGGCATGCTTGTAGACAAGCTCATCCTTGATCTCTTCATGTGCTCAAAAAACCAGAGAGACGAACACAATTTAAACTGGGAGCCTCTGAGTGCAGCCATTTCCCTCTCTCCTCTCATTGACTCCCATTCAAAAGTAGGCGCTGATTTTCTAAACGTCCCAAAGTTTCCAACCTGCGACCCAATCAACAATTTTTACTCTAGAAACACCAAAGTGACACGGACGCGTTCAGCAAGGTCTTATGGTTCGGAAAATGTAAACCTTTTGCTCGTACTAAGTACAGATTTGTCGTACATTAGATCTGTTTGAGGGTGTCACAGAGCAGTTAAAGCCTATGGTTAAAGCTGCCACCATACCTTAAAGCCACCAGCCAACAGTTACATGGTAACCTCAACATGGCAACCTCACCATGGTAACCTCACCATGGCAACGTCATCATGGCAACCTCACCATGGCAACGTCACCATGGCAACGCACACACATTCTCTCTGTTTGACTGTCTGTCGGTCATACACACACACACACACAAATGGACACACACTAACTACCACACACACACATCCAACACACACACAAATGGACACACACACACAAATGGACACACACTCACCATACATCCAACACACACACACACACACACACACACAAATGGACACACACTCACCATGCATACACATCCAACACACACACACACACACACACAAATGGACACACACTAACTACTACACACACACACACACACACACACACACACACACACACACAAATGGACACACACACACACACAAATGGACACACACTCACCATACACACACATCCAACACACACACACACACACACACTAACTACCACACACAGACACACAAACACAAACACACACACACCCAACAAACATACAACCACTTACCAAACACATAGCCTACACAATTTACACAATTACACACAAACAGACACACATGCACACAAAACAAACACACACACAAATGGACACACTAACCGCACACACTTTTCCTACAGTTGTCTGACTGTTTTGTATGTACCTCTCTATCTTCCTGTTGTAGTTAATGGACTCGTTGCTGTTAATTTTGTTCTTTAGCTATTTAAACTGAAAATACACATTTCCCCATTTTGGTCATGTTGAACACATTGTTTTACACGTATCCTAAACTACTGAGGCTCTTCTCAACCATTTCACACCATTAAACCCGCTGTTTACATGTTCTACTCCTCAGCTAATGCTCCATCTATATTCTTCAACAATGTTCTTCTGCTGTCAGTTTACAATGTATTTCAGTAGGCATTAACTTTTTTCCTAATTCAGGAATTTTTCAAACTCTTCTTTGACAATTCAAGTAATTTCCAGCCATTTCATACAAAGTCTCACATCTTCTACTTTTAAATATATTCTCAGCCATTGCTTCAGCTATGTTAGTGCTGGTTCATCAGTTGTCCTTCCTGTCAGGTTAGCTACAGATTTCATCTATTTAACCATTACATTTAAACATGCAGAATTTCAATGTTTTCTTCTCCCTTTAGTATTTCTACTGCTTTTTACCTTTCTACAAGTTATATGTTTAAGCTTTTTCCCTCCTAGGGATGAATAAAGTATTCCTCTACTCTCTACTATACTCCACTCTACTCTACTCTACTCTACTCTAATCTACTCTACTCTACTCTACTCTAGCATTAGTCTTTTCAACATTGCTTTAGCAGTTTCGTCAACTAATTTAGCATTGATTCAACAATTTCTTCAGCTCATTCAGCATTGCTTCAGCAACAGCGTTCAGCTGCTTTCAGCATTCACACGCATTTTCTGCAGGAAATGCTATCTTTTTCTAGTTAGTGTGACTGCTGAAGCAGTCACACTATTGTTCTTCTGTTTGGCCATTTTCTTCCGCCTTTTTACGGTCTTCTTCTAGTCCTTCATACTTTGTGCTATTTCAACAATTC
Source organism: Trachurus japonicus (assembly GCF_045865225.1). NCBI lineage: Eukaryota > Metazoa > Chordata > Actinopteri > Carangiformes > Carangidae > Trachurus > Trachurus japonicus. The sequence goes on along the minus strand of NW_028221046.1, from coordinate 137,283 downwards.
ATATATCAAAACGTGCAGCTTCTTTTGAACTTTATCGGCATTACTTTTCTCTTTTTAACTATTTATACTTTTTCAAATATTTAACTTTTTCTGATTTTTTTCAGCTTTATAATGTGTGTGTATTGCGTCTAACGAGCAGAGCTAGAGTGGTGCTAGAGTGGATAGAGGCAAAAAAACATTCTAGAGTTTTTCTGGCTAAACTGTCAGCATGGCCACAAATTAAACTCTAGACAAATTATTTTCTCCAGTTTTGTAGCCACACTTGTCTTCTGGCTAAAATTCTGGTCAAAAATGCAAAGAGACTTAGATAATAATTTTAAATATTTTTTAAATGCAGCCAGGGAGCTCTCTGCTCTCATTAAGCTCAATGCATTTTTTTCACATCAGCAGGAGAAGGAGCTCAACTTTGTAACTTGCTGTTAAGTGCTTTTTAATTCATTTGAATTCACCAAAAAATAGTCACAGGTCACAAAAAAGTCCTCTTCTTACTTGGTGTGGCTAATTTATATTAATTTATTTTTGTTTTAAGCATCATTGAAAAATCTCACATTCATCAGAGTCTCAACCTCTCTTCTTGACAACTCCTCTGTAGTGTAGGGGTTAGGGTAACTGCCTGCCAACCCTAAGGTCACTGGTTCGAATCCAAGGGAAGAATTCTTGTTATGTTATGTTGAATTCTGCTCTCCTCCCCCGCCTTCAATTGGTTACAGGTGTTTGTTATCTCCTTGATTACTCGTACCAGTTTGCAGCACATCATCACATTACAATGAATGACAACAGTCTTGAAAGCAGTGTGCTCTCTGTAGCCGAGTGGCAGAGTAAAGGTTTAGTGATCATATGGTCACGGGTTCGATTCCTGCCTCAGTCATTTCACATCATTGCTTGACTTTTGATTCCAATTATTCAGCTGTCATTGGACAGTCTTTGATTCCTCATAGTATAAAGCTCATTGTAACTCAGGTTCTCTGTGGCCATATGGTTAGTGTGTTAGGTGTTGTGCTATTTCAACAATTCATATATCAAAACGTGCAGCTTTTTTTGAACTTTATCGGCGTTACTTTTCTCTTTTTAACTATTTATACTTTTTAAAATATTTAACTTTTTCTGCAAATTAAACTCTAGACAAATTATTTTCTCCAGTTTTGTAGCCACACTTGTCTTCTGGCTAAAATTCTGGTCAAAAATGCAAAGAGACTTAGATAATAATTTTAAATATTTTTTAAATGCAGCCAGGGAGCTCTCTGCTCTCATTCAGCCCAATGCTGAGAATTCTCCACAACTCTGTCTGAAACATGCTTATGTCTGTGCTCTCTGTGGCGAAGTGGCAGAGTAAAGGTTTATTGATCATGAGGTCATGGGTTCGATTCCTTACTTTTTTTTTTAAGCAGAAGCCAGTGATCCTCTTATCAAAGGTTTTCTTTACCCCTCACATACTGTCTCTGTCTGTAGCCTAGTGGTTAGCTTGCTGGTCTGGAGACCTGAAGGTTGCTGGTTCAATTCTTGCCTCAACAACAATTATAGTGAATTATTTTCCCAGTTGTCCTCTGTTGACTTCTGATAACTTGCTTCATGTTGAAACTGCTGCTCTCAGCCTGAAATTCACAGAAATTTTCATTCTAAGTCATTCAAGCTTGACTCTCAAGCTTCTCCGTCCTCTTCCGGACGCTTTTTCGATTCGCTACTAGTCCTGCAACTCGAAGAGTTGCAGGACAAATTATATATCAAAATGTGCGTCCTGATCGGGATCGGTGTGCTATTACTTTTCTCAACAGTGTACGAATTATTCGCGACGTAAGTCGCGATTTACTGCGCAAAAATTTTGCATGTAAGTCAATGGGACGGGCGGAAAAAAAAGAGCGAAAAAGACCAATCATTGGAGTTTAACAAACGTCTACTGCTCAGGCATACTTTCACCTAGAGACTCCATTTAAACTTTAAACAGTAGACACAAGTCTTGTGTATTGTCGTATTACTCCACGTTTTGATAGGTCATATAGTTTTTTGATCAATCCCTGATCAATGACCATGATCATTTTTGGAGAAATTATGAGTTTATAATGGGTGTGTATTGCATGGAATGTTCGTGTCAGAGTGCGTGACATCATCGGTTAGAGTGGGAGAGAGTGAAGAAACATTCTGTATTTTTTCTGGATAAATTGCCACCACGGCCACAATTTACACTCTACAGACATAATTTTTTCAGAATTTGTAAGACAAACTTGTTATCTCTCATGTCATGTGCTCAAAATATCAGAGAGACTTACAGAACTTACAGAATCAGCCTCTGAGTGCGGCCACGTCTGTCCCTGCTCCTCATTGAGTCCAATACAAATATTTTCTGAGAGGAGCAGAACGGCCTGATGTTTTAAAACTGCCAGCGTCGCCAAAATATTTACTGTAGAAACACCAAATCGTACCGAAATTTTCAGTAAGTCCTTAGAGCAACGTTGATCTGTGTTTTGTTCTGATAGGAGTTACCGTTTTCTCATGCTAGGCCTAATTGTGAGACCGGTTTAGAGGCAGAAAATGGCTGTTTTTCTCCACGTTTCTGTCTGCCTCAGCCTGCGGGGGCCCCTATCGCCGTGGTAACCTCTTTGATCCTCAGGCCAGGGCTCGTTAACTTCATAAACAATCCACCTGGCGCTCGTTTAAATGTTTATAAACACAGACACAGCTAAATCAGACTGACACAGGATGCAGCTACTAACTAACTATGTGTCAAGTCAGTCACACACACACACACACAGACTCTAGAGCCAGCTTCATGTGATTACAGTCACACACACACACACACACACAAACACACACACACACCTTCATGTGATTAAAACACAGTTAACGTGCAACAGAATTTAAACTTAAACCATGATTTCATCTGGTTTTAAAGTTAAACCTTGTTGGTGTCACACACACACACACACACACACACACACACACACACACACACACACACACACACACACACACACACACACACACACACACACACACACACACACACACACATACACACCAATAGGGGTAAGAGGGGACCTGTCAGGCCAAGCTGCCAAGAGGGGTCTTATGTTTCTGCTTATTTTGAAAAACCAAAAATGGAATATAAAATTGACTTTTAAGGTGTTTTACCATAATATTACTGAAAATGTGACTTTTAATTATTTTTAAAGAAATTGCCAAGAGGGGACTTGGATCTCTGAGCGACATTTACCTATCAAAGAGTGGACCTCCACATACTGCAGTGGAGCTGTCTGCACCCATTCATTCACCTAACGACCCATTCACCTAATGAGTCTTTGTTTACAACAATGACTTTCTCAGTTTCTTTCAAGAATGGATAATATAACTTGAGAGTTATCATTACTTATTTTAAAGTCTCTGTAATACAAATTATATATATATATATATATATATATATATAAAATCTTGGCCACATTTGAGAGTAAATATTTTTTATTGAATTGCATGCAATTCAGAAGTAATGCACTAATATCAAGTTCTGCAGTACAAGCAACAGCATTTACTTAAAACCAGCTTTAATGAATGAATTCCTTTTTTCTTAACAAAGATAATTTGCTTGTCTGTCTTTACTCATCCATAAATGTGTTGCCTCTGTCATTCTTAGCAGTCCAAGAGGGGACCTACTGTCATCTCAATTTTAAATAGTCAAAATGCTCCATACATCTGGTTTCAACCAATTACAGTAATAGGAAATACATTAATATGTAATATGTATGAATAAGAAAGAAATAAGCAAAAATGATCATTCTTAAGATAATGTTTTTCATCAAAACTTAACACAAACATTTCTAATAAAGTAGCACCAATAATGTTGTCATTATTTTTAAATGTAGGGTGCACTACTGCAACACACATTTCTACAGTCTATTAATTTTTCCCCTACAAGAGTTTTATACTCCTTGACTGCATTGTTGCTATAGGAAAAATATTTGAATTAAACCAAGGGTTTTAGGTCACATTTAATGTACTTGCATCATGAATCTGTATTTATGAGGATGTATTTTATTTACTGTTTTACATTACAGAAAAAGGTCCACACTTGGTTTATATGGAATGACAGGGGTCCACTGTTGGTTGGTGCATAATGATACAAGTGCCCACTTAGTTAGCATGAAGTGAAATACACACTCCATCATGTATGAATAAGAAAGAAATAAGCAAAAGTGATCATCCGTAAGAGAAATGTTTCATCAAAACTCAACACAAACATTTCTAATAAAGTAGCACCAATAATGTTGTAATTATTTTTAAATGTAGGGTGCACTACTGCAACACACATATCTACAGTCTATTAATTTTTCCCCTACAAGAGTTTTATACTCCTTGACTGCATTGTTGTTATAGGAAAAATATTTGAATTAAAACTCAGGGTTTTAGGTCACATTTAATTTACTTGCATAATGAATCTGTATTTATGAGGATGTATTTTATTTACTGTTTTACATTACAGAAAAAGGTCCACACTTGGTTTATATGGAATGACAGGGGTCCACTGTTGGTTGGGGCATAATGACACAAGCTCCCACTGAGATAGCACGGAGCGACATACACACTCCAGCATGGGTGGATAAGCAGAAATGAGAGAAATTGCTAAGTTTTAAGATACATTTTAAATCTAAATTTAATACAAACACTTGTAACTATTAATACACACAACACACACGCACAAACACATGCAAACACACATATTTAAACTAAAGTAGCAAGGTAAAGTTTTATTGTAGTTTTTTTAAAACATGGGATGTACTGTGAAAACTCAATGGCAACCTATCAAGATACTTAAGGGAATATTTCAGTTATTGACATTTATGGCTCAACAATAAAACATGTATGGGAAAATAAAGGAGGCGCTGGGGGGTCATCAGTTTGTCTGAAATACAAGGGATAATTCTTCTAGAGGATGGATTAACCTCACTAAGTAATATGATATACCACTGCAACACACCTTTCTACAGTCTGTCAAGTTTTTGACTTAATGAAGTTTCATACTCCTTGACTGCATTGTTGTCATGGGAAAACTACTTTAAATAACTAAACTCAGGATTCAACATGGTCTGATGGCCCAGAGCCACAAAGTGTTATTCTGTAGTCACCTAATATCCCATAAAGATGAAGCTCTGTGGTGGCCACCTATTGTCACTCTTCTACTTTTTAACAGCACATGGTTTCAATCAATTTTAATGTACTTGCATTCTATATCTATATTAATAGGGATGCATTTTACTTATTGTTTTGCATTGCAGAAAAAAAAGGTCCACACTTGGTTTATATGGAATGACCGGGGTCCACTGTTGTTTGGTGCATAATGATACAAGTGCCCACTTAGTTAGCATGAAGTGAAATACACACTCCATCATGTATGAATAAGAAAGAAATAAGCAAAAGTGATCATCCGTAAGAGAAATTTTTCATCACAGCTCCACGTTACACTTGTTCCAGGCTCTGCCCGTCGTTTTTCTCTAGAAATAGAAACTTTTTCCAACTTTTTTATCTCCGTAGCGATCACACTCGTCTTCTCCTTCTTCTTCACTTCTTGCTCTGATCTACAGTCTCATTCGTTCTACACATCCCAGAAGCCCCAAAATTACTCACAGTGTGGGCGACAGCGTCCCCATTTGCCAGCCGCAGAAAACTGCGTTTGATGTATATGTACGTCAATGGCACTCAATGAGTTAAGTGGGAGGTGCACAATAAATCTAATTCTAATCAAATTTATTTTGAAAACAAATAGTAGAATGGCAATCTGATTCAGTGATTAATTTGTTACACATTTGGGTTGCTTCCTAATGATTTTTTGATGTTTTAGTACCCAGCTAAACACAAGTGTGTATATTCCTTACTATCTACAGTATGTATGTACCTTGTAGGCACTTTACTTGCAAGTGTGTGTATGCAGTGTTTTATAAATCTGAATATTTTTGTCACATCACATCTTTCCCCCGACACTTTAGAGCTCTTCTGTCTCAACGCCGTGTTTGCCTTTGTTCTGACCTGAACACGGCATGTGTTGTTTGGGTTAGAAACATGCACATTTGCAAAGGAAAAAAAAGCTAAAGCATGCACGCACACAATCCCAAGGAAATGATCACGTGGGAACCAGTTCTGAAGAGGAACCGGTTCTCAATTCCCACCCATAGACTTCAGTCTATGATGTGGACACAAAAGCATTCCTCTACATTGAAGTAGTGAAGTCATCAACACTCATGTATTTCACAGATCCTAAATCCTGGTACACACATAAAGATTCTCTAAATTTCAACCAATTTTTTTTTATCTGTGAAAGACCCCACACATGAAGATAAAAAATCTGTGATTGAACAGTTTTGATCGTATTGTGTGTGGTGTGCTGTGATATTCCAAACACAGCTCACCACACACATTAAGATTTTTCAGAATCTTGACCCTCCGGTCAACTCAGAAAGAGATCCGTATTGTTGTAGCTACTCTTTCGGGTCTATTTCCGGAATGGACAATGAGAGCGATGTAATTTTTTTAAAATGAAAGCGAGACACTTCAGCCTTTACAACGATACCATCTGTGTGTGTGTCTGTGGCTTCAGACGCCGAGCAGTAAAGTGGTCACATGATCGTTTAAACATGGCTGCTCCATTGCTGGCTGTTGCTGGCTATGATCGCTACCGTCTTTGCTATCGGCTATCAGGAAATCTCCCATGTATGCGTGAATGTCTGTGTGAAACCTCATGTAATGCCGGGGCTTCACCGTGGCTCTCTGTGGGATTGCCGGTGTTGTGTCGAGAAGTGGCTTGCCGCGACCAGCATGCAGAGCTTGGCAAGCAGGCACTTCTCAGCACAACACCAGCTTTCCACACGCAAGATGACTTTTGATTTGTAAATATTGAACATGTTTAATATTTACGATTATCGGCGCCGAACGTTTTCCGAGGCGATTGTTGTGAGAATTTTGACTCTTAACACACCACACACTACAAGAGAATCTCATAAAATAATCTTAAGACCTTAGGATAATCGGCCGATTTTTGTCTTTGGTCGGAAGGGGGAAAATCGGGGCAAAATCAGCCCAATTATCTTTATGTGTGTGGTAGGCTTAACTCTACCTCCACTCTCCACTCTAAATGTGGAACTGGCTTCTGAGAAGTGAGTGAGGGCTTTAAATCTGTGCCAGACGACTTGTGTCAGTCCTTGACTGTCGGCAGTGTGGGGGATGGTTTCTTGTAGCTGACGATGGTCGTTAGCAACTCTGAAGGGCAACCTGGAAAAGACTAACATCCTTCAGCCAAGATCTTATATCCAAATCAGACTAACAGACAATGGAATTCCCCAGTCCTAGGTTGGCCATGTGCTACACACCTATGGACTTCTGTGGCAACTGTAAAGAGTGGGTGTCCCAGCAATAATCCACCCTGTCAAGTCTTTGATGAGTTTTGTAAAGGTGTGTGATGCCTTGTGATCAGTATAATATTTTGTCAGCCTTTATATTATCTACCATTGTGTGCCAGTAGAAATGTTGTCTGAAATTAGGATTAATCAGATTTCCAGAGATACAGGGGATAAATCAGCTATAGTGGATGGAATAACTCCAAAATACCCACTGTTGAACTACTGCATCACACATTTTTACTTACCAAACTATTAGCTCTACTGGAGTTCATGTATACCTGTCTGAATATTTTTGGTCCACAACAAAAATGAAAACTAAAACTAAATTTGTGTTTTTTTTCCTTCTGTATATTACACACTGTATCACATAGTCATACACATCTATAGATGAAACTGGTGTATGAATTGAAACCTAATTTAAAGTTGTCAAAAGGTACAGGATTGGCACAGGATCAGAGAGTTTACATTAAGTGGGAAGTACACAATAAAAGCTGTATTCAGATTGTACATTCAACAATCCCATATTACCTTATTCATAGCATCTGAAGTGGATTATAAACAAATTCAATTAATTGTGTTCAGAAGATGGTAAAACGTTATCTAATTTATTTATATTTTTAAGTAATTAATTTGTTATCTATTTTGGTTGTTTCCTAATGATTTTCTTTCGTTTCAGTACCCAGCTAAACGTGTGTATATTCCTTATTATCTAGGTATAACCTTGTGCATGTTGTAGTAAGCAATGTGACTTCATTACATTTACACACAGTTTTCTAAGTAGAGTTGAACATTTTTAATGGGGTTTCAGTCTATGATGTGGGCACAAAACATTCCTCTACATTGAAGTAGTTAAGTCGCCAGCACTCATGTATTTCACAGATCCTAACTTTCAGGTAGAGTTGTTGAACTGGGATCTGAGAAGTGAGTGAATGGAGTGAGTGCCAGATGACCTGTGTCAGTCCTTGAGTGTGGGCAGTGTGGGGGATGGTTTGTCGTAGCTGACGATGGTCGTTAGGTATTTTCAGGTTGGGCTTCAGAGTTTCTACCTTCTGTCAGCCAAGATCTAATATCCAAATCAGACCGACTGAGACACAGGTATTCCCAAGTCTTAGGTTGGCCTTGTGCTACCCACGCACCTATGGCCTTTGGTGACTCAACTTCTGTGGCAACTGTAAAGAGTGGGTGTACCAGCAATATTCCATTTTGTCTAAAGAATTGTCAGTTCTTTGATGAGTTTTGTGAAGGTGTGTAATGCCCTGTTATAATATTCTGTGACAGGGCCTTTATATGAGCCACCATTGTCTGCTAGTAGTAATGCTGTCTGAGAACAACATTTAACATGGAATAAGAAATTAGGATTCATCAGATTGTCATGGATACAGGGAATATGTCAGTGTGTGGACGGAATAACCCCCAAAACCCCCTGTTAAACTACTCATTAAAAGGTATTTAGAAAATCAAGGGAAACAAAGGAACGCATAAATACAAAAACACATGCAAAGCCTTACAAAGCCTTGTAAAGGACAATTAGGACACAGCAAGAACTATATTCCTCAGACACGGTCCACACCACTGTCAACTTTTTTTATTTGTGTTGCAGCAGTTCAACATTGAGCTATTTGGGGTTATTCCATCCACACAATGCCTTATCCCCTGTATCTCTGACAATCTGATGAATCCTAATTTCTTGTGCCATGTTAAGTAAGATGTTGTTCCCAGACAACATTTCTGGCAGAGAATGGTAGCTCATAAAAATGCTCTGTGACTCTATATTGTGTCACGTTCCATGTTCCAGGAACTGGACAAAAGGTGGAGAGACAACTGAGTTTGGCAATTTTTAACAAAAAGAATTTATTAATGAACTTAAAGACAACTCGAACCAAGACAAAACAAACCAACAAACAAAGAAACAAAGAAACAAAAGAGTCCACAGGTGGAGCAGGGCTTCCACCCCAGCCGGAGTCTAGAGAGAGAGTGAATGTCCAGTGCTGAGCCTTTCTGCTCGGCCAGGCCACACCCCACCAGGTGCCATTCATCAGCCTGATGAACTGGCTGATGAGCTGAACTGGCTGATGAGCTGCTGCAGAAACTCCTCCAGCCATCACACCCCCCGGCCAAGACAGAGGTACCACCTCTGACCTCCGACCCTGCAAGACACATACCAGAGAAAAAAAACACAACGTCCAATCCAATACACTACCTACATCTAGACAAATCCATAACCCAACACGACTGCCAGGTCACAGTCCAGGTAAGCACCTTATCAAACAACATGCAATGCAGAACCCCTCCCTCCTCCCCATTACCTCACCAACACCCCCAAACCCAATGACTCCGCAACTGTGGATCCAGAAGAAGCATCTTTAAGAGCACATACGGATGGGAGCCCGGCCTGGACAGAAGCAGAGAGAAAAGTACATAGCACAACATATTATGACAAAGGAGCACGTGACAAAGTATCCGCCACCAGATTATCCCTGCCCTTAATGTGACGGATATCCAAATGATAGGGCTGCAAAAACAAGGCCCACCGCATCAACCTCTGATTCGGATTCTGCAATGGAAGCAAAAAGGTTAGTGGATTGTGGTCAGTATAAACAATCAAAGAAGAACCTGACCCAATATAGACATCAAAATGTTGGAGGGCCATGACCAATGCGAGGGCTTCTTTTTCGATTACTGAATAGTTACGCTGGTAATTTTTAAACTTCTTAGAGAAGTAACTAACAGGTCTCTCAACCCCCCTCTCCTCCACCTGTAACAACACAGCCCCAGCTCCAGCATCACTTGCATCCACCTGCAACTTGAAGGGGCGATCCAACCTAGGAGCAGCAAGCACTGGAGCTGATGACAACAAGTCCTTCAACTGGTTAAATGCCTGTTGACAGATGGGAGACCAAACATATTTAACATCACCTTTTAACAAGTCAGTTAGAGGAGCACCCACAGAAGCAAAATTGGGACAAAACTCCCTGTAATAACCAGCCATTCCCAAGAAACGTAACAATTCCCTCTTTGTCGTTGGAACAGGGAAGTCACGGATCGCCCTGACCTTTCCCTCAATGGTACGCACTTCTCCTTGCCCCACCACCTTCCCCAAATAGGTCACGGTGGCCTTGGCAAATTCACATTTTGCCAGATTGACCGTTAGCTGTGCCCAAAGTAGCCTGTCAAACAAAGCCTTCACCTGCTCCAAATGTTTCTCCCATGTATCACTATATATCACAACATCATCCAAATAGACTGCACAACCCTCCAGCCCCCGAACCACCTTATTCATTAATCTTTGAAAGGTGGCTGGAGCGTTGCGCAACCCAAACGGCATCACGGTATATGAATACAAACCAGATGGAGTCACAAATGAACAAATCTCCCTTGCTCTCTCAGAAAGTGGAACCTGCCAATAACCTTTAAGAAGGTCGAACTTACTAACATATTTGGCCGACCCCACCTGATCGACACAATCATCCATCCTGGGAAGAGGGAAGGAATCAGGTTTTGTCACAGCATTAATCTTCCTAAAGTCAGTACATGGCCTAAATGTGGAATCCGGCTTGCTGACAAGAAGACAGGGAGATGACCAACTAGAAGTAGAAGGCACAGCAAGACCATTTTCAAGCATATAATCTACCTCTGAATCCAATATCTGTCGCTTTTCAGGGCTAACCCGATAGAACCGCTGGGCGATGGGTTTTGCATCCCCCACCTCAACATCATGTTCTATCAAGTTAGTACATGTAGGAGTATCAGAGAAAAGACCTGGATATGCTTGAATAAGACCAACCAGTTGATTCCTTTTATCCTCATCCACCTGCCCAAGCAGCGAATCCAACTTGGCCAAAGTTTCCGAATTTTTAAGTCGAGGTTGCAGCACCACATCACCCGACATCTCTTCCTCCTGCTCCGTACCGGCCACCAAAACAGGGTTATCTGGAACCACAACATCAGAAACATCACGTGCAAAATATGGTTTGATCAAATTAACATGACAGACCTTAACTGATTTTCTTTTATTTGGCATCTCAATCAGGTAGTTTTGCTCTGAAACCCGACGAACAACATTACAGGGCCCAAAAAACTTAGCCTGAAAAGGTGATTCAATCAATGGCTGCAAGACCAAAACCTGGTCTCCTGCACAGAACTCACGTCGCTCTACTTTGCGGTCAAACAGCTGCTTCATTTTCTTTTGAGCCATTTGCAAATTTTGTTTCGCCAATTCCCCAGCCTCATAGAGCCTATGTCTAAACCCATTTACATAAGAAATCAGATTCTTTGGGGGATCAGACGCAACCCACTGATCACTAATGACAGACAAGGGACCCCGAACAGTGTGAGCAAAGACCAGCTCGTTAGGACTGAAGCCTGTACTCTCTTGTACAACTTCTCTGGCCGCCAACATGAGCCATGGTAAGCCGTCCTGCCAGTCTGCCTTCAACTCAGTGCAATAAGCACGCAGCAACGATTTCAAATGCTGATGAAAACGTTCAAGGGCCCCCTGACTCTGTGGGTGATACGCAGAGGACATATTATGAGTGACATTAAGTTGTTTAAGAACCTGGGAGAACAGCCGAGAAGTAAAGTTTGACCCTTGGTCTGTTTGTATAATTTTGGGAATTCCAAACACAGATATAAACTCAGTAATGGCTTTCACCACAGACCTGGTTGTGATCGACCGCAGTGGATAAGCAGCTGGATATCTGGTGGATTGACACATTATTGTTAACAAATAGGAACAACCAGACCTGGACCGAGGAAGCGGCCCCACACAATCAACTAACAGATGACCAAAAGGCTGACTCACTGCAGGGATCGGATATAACGGTGCAGGTTTCAGAGTTTGATTTGGTTTACTAGTAACCTGACACGTATGACATGTTTTTATATATTTAGAAACATCACGCTTCACACGGGGCCAGAAAAAATGCTGTAGCACCCGATGGTAGGTCTTTTTGACCCCCATATGACCAGCAACCTCATCATGTGCTGTCCGAATTACTGATGTTCTAAATTTTTCAGGCAATACCACTTGCACAATGGGATCCCCGCTAAATCCATCACCATGAGGAGCCCAAATCCTACACAGCACGTCATCATGGAGTACATAACCCTGTTTAATGTTCCCCACCTGACAGGAAGGCACCACCAAATCATACAGGTCTTTCAATGATGGATCCTTTCTCTGCTCCTGCGCCAAGTCTACATGAGAAACACAAAGATCATCTGGCACGACAAAGGAAAACTCTTTAACTTTGTCCATAGTTACCCCATCATCAGGCAGAGATGCAGCCATGGCCCGAGTCACAGCACACACTGTGGATGGTTCCAACTCAACTGCTTGCTGTGACAGCCCCCCTGGTACCACCACTGGGCCATGTGCAGCGCCCCCTGCAGAGTTTAAAGAGGAATTACATGAGAGATCTGTTGACTCAGGTTCTGTCACTGGAGAATCGACTCCCCCAGGAGGAACTGGATAGGGAAGACATGTCAAATGTGGCTGCTGAACCGTATCTTGGGGGGTTTGTACTAGTACAGGTCTTTCATCATCTGGCCACATACGACCATCAGGTACCAGGTCATTCCCCAAGATTATGTCCACTCCCCTCACTGGGAGCTCGGGACGCACAGCCACCTCCACATTCCCCTGGAAGAAACCACAGGACAAGAACATTTTATGCACCGGAACAAAAAGTGTTTGTAAAGCCAGACCTCTGCAGGGCACACAACCCCCTGTGTCTGACTGTAGAGAGAAAGGCAAAATGGCCTCCCTCACAAACGTGTGCATAGAACCTGAATCTCTCAACACCTTCACGGGGACTTCCATATCTCTCTCGTGTAGCCTGACAAAACCATCTGAGAGGAATATATGGTAACCTGATTCCACCTCTGCCCCATCCATGGCTTGAACCTGCATTGGCGCCACCAATCCAGCTGACTTTACCTGACCAGGATTAACTCTACCACTACGTGTAGGGCATTCATTTTTCCAGTGCCCTTTTTGTCGACAATAATGACACACTTCAGGCCCACCTTTACTGTTAAAGGGTTCTGACCTTGGAGCCCTAGATGTTGTCTGAGAGTGTCCCCCACTAAAGTGTGCTCTCTCATTAAAGTGTGCCCTTTCATTAAAGTGTGCTCTCTCAGTGTTAAATCGCTCTCCAAATATACGTCTGTGTGTTAGTACATATTCATCAGCTACAACTGCTGCTTCACTTGGAGTGGAAACTTTACGTTCAGTGATGTACGTGGCGATGTGTTCTGGTACAGTCTGTTTAAACTGTTCCAATATTACTAGATCACACAACTCTGGAAAAGTCTCCACATTATCTGCCTTACACCAACGGTTAAAGTGCAGAATCAAATCCCTTACAAATTCCACATGTGTTTGTTTTCCCGTTTTCCTCCAGCCTCTGAACTTTTGTCGGTACGCTTCAGCCACAAGTTCATAGGCTTTTAGTACCGCCGCTTTTACCTTTTTGTAGACCTTGCAGTCCGCCACCGACATAGAGGAATACACCTCCTGTGCTTTTCCTGTAAAGACACACTGCAACATTAGTGTACGCTCCTCATCCGGCCAACCTCTAACATCAGCCACACGTTCAAACATTGCAAAAAATGTCTCAACATCCTTTTCCTCAAACTTTGGCATTAATCTCAAATGTTTAGTGACATCAAAACCAGATTCCCCCCTGATCGCCCCAACCGGAAGTTTACCCGCTGAAATCAGCCCCAACTTATTCTGCTCCACTTCCAGTTTCATTTGTTCCACCTTGTACTTCATTTTTTCTAACTCCTTTTCATGTTCAAATTTCAACATTAACAATTCCTTTTGCTGTTCAAAGGTTAACCCCGGCACAGAAGTAGTAACCCCACTCTTACCATCATCGACCATCAGGACTCCTTCCTCTTGCAGATTTGCCTGTACAATACTCATGATGGTCTCCCTTGTACGTCTGGCATCCACCGCAACCGAATAATGGTGTGCCACCTTGAGAAGCTGCTCCTTCGTATATTGCTCTAGTAACTCATAAGAGGGACATTTAATGAAATCCTCAACACTGGCAGCCATACCTGAACCCAACCCAACAGTCTAGATAAACAATACAAAATGTGGCGCCCCCACTGGGTCCCCCCTACTAACTGCCTAACCAAAACCTACTTACACTCAGCCCTAGTCTTCAGTGGCATTGCTGAGTTCGCCAAGGGCCCTCCCAGGATACCACCCAAAACAGTAAAGGCAAAAAAAAACTGCAGCAGAGCCTCTATTAGGGACTGCTGCTACACCTAACAGAGGGGAACACCAGTGAAAAAATTTGCCACACTTACTTTATCTCCAAACTCTGTACTTACCAACTCAGTATACGTCTCCACCAACCTGCATCAGCAGACCAACAATTCCTACCCAAAACACTGGCTTTAGACGAGCCCCCATTTTGTCACGTTCCATGTTCCAGGAACTGGACAAAAGGTGGAGAGACAACTGAGTTTGGCAATTTTTAACAAAAAGAATTTATTAATGAACTTAAAGACAACTCGAACCAAGACAAAACAAACCAACAAACAAAGAAACAAAGAAACAAAAGAGTCCACAGGTGGAGCAGGGCTTCCACCCCAGCCGGAGTCTAGAGAGAGAGTGAATGTCCAGTGCTGAGCCTTTCTGCTCGGCCAGGCCACACCCCACCAGGTGCCATTCATCAGCCTGATGAACTGGCTGATGAGCTGAACTGGCTGATGAGCTGCTGCAGAAACTCCTCCAGCCATCACAATTGCATTTACCCATGTCTCAGTCAGTCTGATTTGAATGTAAGTAAGTGGAGTGAAATACACACTCCATCATGTATGAATAAGAAAGAAATAAGCAAAAGTGATCATTCTTAAGAGAAATTTTTCATCAAAACTTAACACAAACATTTCTAATAAAGTAGCTCAGATAAATACAGTGGGGCCAGGCTGTTCAGTGCTTTAAAAACAAACATTAAAAGTTTTAAATCAATTCTGTAAGGGACAGGGAGCCAGTGAAGGGAGTTAAGAACAGGAGTAATGTGCTCACGTCTATTAGTGTTAGTTAAAAGACAGGCAGCAGCGTTTTGGACAAGTTGGAGGCGACTGAGCGAAGACTGGGAGACGCCAACATAAAGTGCATTGCAATAGTCCAATCTAGAACTTATTACGGCAACGCATGGATGGCTTTCTCGAGGTCGTGGCAGTTTAAAAACATTTTGACTGTGTGAATGTGTGTGGCAATAGTTTAACATAGGGATCCTCTCAATGAATTATCCCTTGTATCTCTGACAAACTGATGATCCCCCATTCCCTCTGTATTTTCCCATATCATATTGTCGTATATCAGTACCTCTTTGATGGTTTACTTGTACATAATATATCATCGTAGGTTGCCATTGAGTTTTCACAGTACAACCCACATAAAAAACACAACATTACCGTTGCTACTTCATTATAAATGTTTGTATTAAGTTTTGATGAAAGTTTTGAGCTTTTGAGGTTAATCAATCCTCTAGAAGAATTATCCCTTGTATCTCAGACAAACTGATGACCCCCCAGCTCCTCTTTTATTTTCCCATACATGTTTTATTGTTGATCCATAAATGTCAATAACTGAAATATTCCCTTAAGTATCATGATAGGTTGCCATTGAGTTTTCACAGTAACTAACCCTAACCCCATGTTTAAAAACAAAACTACAATTACAACTTTACCAGTGCTACTTAAGTTGAAATATGTGTGTTTGATGTGTTTGTGTGTGTGTTATGTGTATTAATAGTTACAAATGTTTGTATTAAATTTAGATTTAAAATGTATCTTAAAACTTAGCAATTTCTCTCATTTCTGCTTATCCACCCATGCCGGAGTGTGTATGTCACTCCGTACCAATCAACAGTGGACCCCTGTCATTCCATATAAACCAAGTGTGGACCTTTTCTGTAATGTAAAACAGTAAATAAAATACATCCTCATAAATACAGATTCATGATGCAAGTACATTAAAATGACCTAAAACCCAGAGTTTTAATTCAAATATTTTTCCTATAACAACAATGCAGTCAAGGAGTATAAAACTCTTGTAGGGGAAAAATTAATAGACTGTAGATATGTGTGTTGCAGTAGTACACCCTACATTTAAAAATAATTACAACATTATTGGTGCTACTTTATTAGAAATGTTAGTTTTGATGAAAAATTTCTCTTAAGGATGATCACTTTTGCTTATTTATTTCTTATTCATACATGATGGAGTGTGTGTGTCGCTCCGTGCTATCTCAGTGGGAACTTGTGACATTATGCACCAACCAACAGTGGGCCCCTGTCATTCCATATAAACCAAGTGTGGACCTTTTTCTACAACGTAAATCAACTAATAATTCCTATACAGATTTATGACGCAAGTAGGCCTACATTAAAATTGATTGAAATCACATGCTTTTAAAAGGCTGACCATAGGTGGCCCCAAAAGGGCTTCATCTATATGAGATGTACGTGGCCAAAAAGTAACTGTGGCTCTCATGTCAAACTGTGAGTAGTTTAAGTATTTTTCCCATGACAACAATGCAGTTAAGTAGTATAAAACACCAGTGCAGTGAAAAATTTATAGACTGTAGAAATGTGTGTGGCAATAGTTTAACATAGGGACTTTGTGAGATTAATCCTCTCAATGAATTATCCCTTGTATCTCTGACAAACTGATGATCTCCCAAACTCTCTGTATTTTCCCACAGATAACAAATTGCCGTGCCAATACTTTAATATCAGTTACTCTTTGATGGTTTATTTCTACATAATATATCATCATAGGTTGCCATTGAGTTTTCACAGTACACCCCACATAAAAAAACACAACATTACCGTTACTACTTCATTAGAAATGTTTGTATTAAATTTTGATGAAAGTTTTCTCATAAGAACTATCAAATTTTCTTCTTCTTTTTTTTTATTCGTATGCTCAAGTGTGTATGTCGCTCCAAGCTAACTTAGTGGGAACCTGTGCCATTATGTACCAGCCAACAGTGGACCTCTGTCATTCCATATAAACCAAGTGTGGACCTTTTTCTGTAATGTAAAACAGTAAATAAAATACATTCTTATGAATACAGATTTATGATGCACGTACATTAAGATTACCCTAAATCCTAAAACCCTCTATTAAAAAATTAATAGACTGTAGAAATGTGTGTTGCAGTAGTACACCCTACATTTAAAAATAATTACAACATTATTGGTGCTACTTTATTAGAAATGTTTGTTTTAAGTTTTGATGAAAGTTTTCTCTTAAGGATGATCACTTTTGCTTATTTCTTTCTTAATCATACATGATGGAGTGTGTATGTCACTCCATGCTAACTAAGTGGGAACGTGTCATTATACATCAACCAACAGTGGACCCCTGTCATTCCATATAAACCAAGTGTGGACCTTTTTCTGCAATGTAAATCAACTAATAATTACTATAAATACAGATTGAGAACACATAAAATTTAAACCCTGCGCTTAAAAAAACTGGACAAGCAACAATACCAAGGTCAATTATTTTAATTTTTAATCAGAATTCAACAAAAATGATCTAAATGAACATTTTATTTCTAATTGTGTTATGGGTGTTCAATTTTTTCATTATTTTAAAAATTCTATTATACCTAATACAGTGTTGAGTTCAAACTTAAGACATCCATGAAAACGGAACCTTTATATTTTGTTACAAAGAATAACAAATTATGTTTCAAGGTACTGGTTTCTTCACTAAATAGCCTGTTTGATAGCCTCTCTACAGTCTGAAAGGCTGCCGGGGCTGCAAGTCGTTCACACTATGGAGGAGTGTAAGAAACGACGTGTGTGAATGAGTCGTTAAAATCCCTGCTCCAGCTTGCAGGGGCACTGCTGAATATGGTATTTTACACACACACACACTCAGGTCCCCTCTTGGCTAAAGTTAAAAAAATTAACCAGAAGGTTTTTCACATGATTTTAAGTTGATTTAAAGCATGTCCAACAGGGGACCTAAAAAAAGTCCCCTGTTGGCTGCTTGGTCCCCTGTTGGTGAATGTGTAACGACGCCGATGTCCCCTCTTAGATAGGAACAACAGTGCACACACACACACACACACACACACACACACACACACACACACACACACACACACACACACACACACACACACACAGTTAACCTAATGTGATTACAGCTCCTCCATATCAGTGCTTATAGAAAGATGATCATGTGTCTGTCTGATCAGCTCTGTCTTGCGCTTAAGATCGTGGGTTTGATTCCCATGTTGACAGAGATGGCAAAATCGGCAGTAGCCCCGCGGCCCATTCAAAATTTCCCGAGAGGAAATTTTCTAGTTCTCCTTCATCTTCCGGACGCTTTTTCGGTTCGCTACTAGTCCTGCAACTCGAAGAGTTGCAGGACATATTATATATCAAAACGTGCGTCCTGATCGGGATCGCTGTGCTATTACTTTTCTCAACAGTTTACGAATTTTTCGCGACGTAGTCGCGAAAAACCGCGCAAAAATTTTGCATGTAAGTCAATGGGACGGGCGAAAAAAAAAAGACCGAAAAAGACCAATCATTGGAGTTTAACAAAAGTCTACTGCTCAGGCATACTTTCACCTAGAGACTCCATTTAAACTTTAAACAGTAGACACAAGTCTTGTGTATTGTCGTATTACTCCACGTTTTGATAGGTCATATAGTTTTTGATCAATCCCTGATCAATGACCATGATCATTTTTGGAGAAATTATGAGTTTATAATGGGTGTGTATTGCATGGAATGTTCGTGTCAGAGTGCGTGACATCATCGGTTAGAGTGGGAGAGAGTGAAGAAACATTCTGTATTTTTTCTGGATAAATTGCCACCACGGCCACAATTTACACTCTACAGACATAATTTTTTCAGAATTTGTAAGACAAACTTGTTATCTCTCATGTCATGTGCTCAAAATATCAGAGAGACTTACAGAACTTACAGAATCAGCCTCTGAGTGCGGCCACGTCTGTCCCTGCTCCTCATTGAGTCCAATACAAATATTTTCTGAGAGGAGCAGAACGGCCTGATGTTTTAAAACTGCCAGCGTCGCCAAAATATTTACTGTAGAAACACCAAATCGTACCGAAATTTTCAGTAAGTCCTTAGAGCAACGTTGATCTGTGTTTTGTTCTGATAGGAGTTACCGTTTTGTCATGCTAAGCCTAATTGTGAGGCCGGTTTAGAGGCAGAAAATGGCTGTTTTTCTCCACGTTTCTGTCTGTCTCAGCCTGCGGGGGCCCCTATCGCCGTGGTAACCTCTTTGATCCTCAGGCCAGGGCTCGTTAACTTCATAAACAATCCACCTGGCGCTCGTTTAAATGTTTATAAACACAGACACAGCTAAATCAGACTGACACAGGATGCAGCTACTAACTAACTATGTGACAAGTCAGTCACACACACACACACACAGACTCTAGAGCCAGCTTCATGTGATTACAGTTACACACACACACACACACACACACACACACACACACACACACACACACAGGTAACCTAATGTGGTTACAGCTCCTCCATATCAGTGCTTATAGAAAGATGATCATGTGTCTGTCTGATCAGCTCTGTCTTGACCTTAAGATCGTGGGTTTGATTCCCATGTTGACAGAGATGGCACAACCCGCAGTAGCTCCCGTGGCCCATTCAAAATTTCCAGAGAGGAAATTTTCTAGTTATTATTATTCTTACTTCTTCTTCCCTTTTTCTGCGTTTAACTCCTTCTTCATACTTTGTGCTATTTCAACAATTCATATATCAAAACGTGCAGCTTCTTTTGAACTTTATCGGCATTACTTTTCTCTTTTTAACTATTTATACTTTTTCAAATATTTAACTTTTTCTGATTTTTTTCAGCTTTATAATGTGTGTGTATTGCGTCTAACGAGCAGAGCCAGAGTGGTGTCAGAGTGGAGAGAGGCAAAAAAACATTCTAGAGTTTTTCTGGCTAAACTGTCAGCATGGCCACAAATTAAACTCTAGACAAATTATTTTCTCCAGTTTTGTAGCCACACTTGTCTTCTGGCTAAAATTCTGGTCAAAAATGCAAAGAGACTTAGATAATAATTTTAAATATTTTTTAAATGCAGCCAGGGAGCTCTCTGCTCTCATTAAGCTCAATGCATTTTTTTCACATCAGCAGGAGAAGGAGCTCAACTTTGTAACTTGCTGTTAAGTGCTTTTTAATTCATTTTAATTCACCAAAAAATAGTCACAGGTCACAAAAAAGTCCTCTTCTTACTTGGTGTGGCTAATTTATATTAATTTATTTTTGTTTTAAGCATCATTGAAAAATCTCACATTCATGAAAGTCTCAACCTCTCTTCTTGACAACTCCTCTGTAGTGTAGTGGGTAGGGTAACTGCCTGCCAACCCTAAGGTCACTGGTTTGAATCCAAGGGTAGAACTCTTGTTATGTTATGTTGAATTCTGCTCTCCTCCCCCGCCTTCAATTGGTTACAGGTGTTTGTTATCTCCTTGATTACTTGTACCAGTTTGCAGCACATCATCACATTACAATGAATGACAACAGTCTTGAAAGCAGTGTGCTCTCTGTAGCCGAGTGGCAGAGTAAAGGTTTAGTGATCATATGGTCAAGGGTTCGATTCCTGCCTCAGTCATTTCACATCATTGCTTGACTTTTGATTCCAATTATTCAGCTGTCATTGGACAGTCTTTGATTCCTCATAGTATAAAGCTCATTGTAACTCAGGTTCTCTGTGGCCATATGGTTAGTATGTTAGGTGTTGTGCTATTTCAACAATTCATATATCAAAACGTGCAGCTTTTTTTGAACTTTATCGGCGTTACTTTTCTCTTTTTAACTATTTATACTTTTTAAAATATTTAACTTTTTCTGCAAATTAAACTCTAGACAAATTATTTTCTCCAGTTTTGTAGCCACACTTGTCTTCTGGCTAAAATTCTGGTCAAAAATGCAAAGAGACTTAGATAATAATTTTAAATATTTTTTAAATGCAGCCAGGGAGCTCTCTGCTCTCATTCAGCCCAATGCTGAGAATTCTCCACAACTCTGTCTGAAACATGCTTATGTCTGTGCTCTCTGTGGTGAAGTGGCAGAGTAAAGGTTTATTGATCATGAGGTCATGGGTTCGATTCCTTACTTTTTTTTTTAAGCAGAAGCCAGTGATCCTCTTATCAAAGGTTTTCTTTACCCCTCACATACTGTCTCTGTCTGTAGCCTAGTGGTTAGCTTGCTGGTCTAGAGACCTGAAGGTTGCTGGTTCAATTCTTGCCTCAACAACAATTATAGTGAATTATTTTCCCAGTTGTCCACTGTTGACTTCTGATAACTTGCTTCATGTTGAAACTGCTGCTCTCAGCCTGAAATTCACAGAAATTTTCATCCTAAGTCATTCAAGCTTGACTCTCAAGCTTTCTTGATGTTGACAGTGTGCAGATCATTAACAGACAACAGTCTCTGCAACTGTGTGTGCACCGTGGCCTAGAGGCAGAGTGGAAGTCTAATGACCATGAGGTTGTGGGTTCAATTCCGACCTTGGTCAAACATTTGTATGGTGATCACTGCTTGCACTATTTGCTAATTCTGCAACAGCGTTCAGTTGCTATCAGCAGTCACACCATTTCCATTCTTGGAAATGCTTTTTCTAGTTATTCTTACTTCTTCTTCCCTTTTTCGGTCTTCAACTACTTCTTCATACTTCATAACATTCATACAATTCATATATCAAAACGTGCGTCTTCTTCAGGAGATTATAGGATGTATTCAACTTTTTCATATCATTCATACTTTTCAAAATATTCAAACTTTATTGAAATTTTTTTCCCATAGGAATACATTGAAACGGTCTTCAAACTCATCAAATCTCCTCCTTCTTTGAACTTCAACTGCTTCAACATACTTTCACCTACATACTTCATTCAACTTTTAAAATGTTCACAAAACTTTCAAGTATTCACGGTATATTCAACTTTTTCATATCTTCTACCGTTATTGATCAGTACACTTCAACTGTTCATGATCATTTTTTGACAAAATTCAAATTTAACATGCAAGTCAATGGCACGGAATGTTCAGGGGTAGAGTGGTGATGACATCAGCTAGAGTGACAGAGGTTCAAAAAATCCTCTGACACTTTGCTCTCTATCCTGTCACCACGGCCACAAATTTCTTTCTAGACACATAATTTCCCCCCACTTTGGTAGACAAACTTGTGCTGTGTCTCACAGTGTGCTCGAAAACGCAGAGAGGCTAACAGAATTTAAACTGGGAGCCTCTAAGTGCAGCCAGTTCCCTCTCTTCCTCTCATTGACTCACATTGTAAAGTAGGAGCAGATTTTCTGAGAAAAGCAGAAATGACCTCCTTATATTTCTTGCGACGGTGAGAAAAGTTTTTGCCCTACAAACATTTAATGCACATTGGCTCGCTCAGGAAGGTCTCCTTGCCCCGATAGTCATGACCACATTCTGGTAAGAGGTACGGTTCTCTTTTCAGAGGCTGTTGTTCGGAGCTGCACAGAGCTCAAATCTCACTGCTCTGCTCTGTGTGGTGCAGACAGAGAGAGAGACACACACACACACACACACACACACACACACACACACACACACACACACACACACACACACACACACACAGACAGATAGACACACAGACACAGAGACACACTGGCTTACAGCTCATAATCAGCCTCTAAATGAGTTCATATCTTTGAGGGGAATTTTTAAACATCTCTAATAATTTATTTCTCTTACATACATTTCAGTTTATTCTTGTAATGGAGATTTCAGGATTTGGAGCTTCTTCATGTCCTGACTTTCCTCTTTAACCCTTTACTTTGAAGGACTTGAACTTTTTCTCATTAATTCCAACAATTCAGACCATTTCTCAACCATTTAAGGACTTTCACATTTTTCATTTATGAATGTATATCTTCACACTCTTTTTTTACACGTATCTTAAACAATTCTGGCATTTGCATCCATTCCACATCATTCAGTCTCTTTCTTTCTTTCTACTCCCTTTCTCTTTCTTTTTACTTCATTCCTTGTTTCCTTGTTTCTACCCCATTTCTTCAACAGACTCTTCAACTGTTACATTTAATAACGCAGGATTTTCCAACATGTTCCTCTTTCATTTCAACATTTTTACTGGTTGTAGACCTTTGACACATTTTTTCTTTTCTTTCTATTATCTAAATCAGTTCAGGTATTTTTCCACCATGTCATGTGATTCAGCCTCCTGCTGTCATGTTATACGTTTCTACTTGAGATATTGTTTAATCTATATTAGTAAGAGTTCAAAAATGTTTCCAAGCTGTCAGTTAAACTTATTTGAGTAGACTCAAGCTTTTCAATACATTCATACTATTCTTCAACAATTCAAGTAATTTGCACCCATTTCATACATCCTCCATCTTCAATCTTATACTTTTATTCTTACGATATTGTTTCATCTATATTAGTAATGGTTCAACAATGTTTTCAAGCTGTCAGTTTTATATACGAGTAGACTTCAGCCTTTCAATTTATTCATACTAATCTTCAACAATTCAAGTTGAAATCACCTATTACCTATTACAAAGCCATGGATTTTTACATTTCCCCTTAAATGACTTAAATGTTAATTTTTTCATACTAATCTTCAAAAATTCAAGTAATTTTCCAAACATTTCATACAAATTCGACATCCTTCTTATAAGTTTTACTTTTTAATATTTTCTCACCTATTTCAGATTTCAACCATTCAACTATTAAACTATAAATTTGCCGGATTTCTACATTTTTCTCAAACTTTTTATTAAGATGTTTAACTTTTACCCTTCAGATATGTTGTAGTTATTTTTAGTTATTCTGCCCTTTAACGGATTGTAACTATTCTACTTTTACACTTCAGATATTGTTTCATCTATACTAGTAATGGTTCAAAAAATGTTTTCAAACTGTTTCAAATAAATTGTGCACTTTAACCTTTCAATTCATTCATACTATTCTTCACTAATTCAAGTAATTAGCACCCATTTCATACATCCTTCATCTTTCATCTTCTACTTTTACTATTCAGATATTGTTTAATCTACATTAGTAATGGTTCAAAAATGTTTTCAAACTGTCAGTTTTAAGTAAATCTGAGTAGACTTCAGACTTTCAATTTCTTCATACTGATCTTCAACAATTCAAGTAATTTCAAACCATTTCATACTCTTCATATATTGTTTCATCTCTTCAAGATTTCTTCAGCAGTTTCTTAACTTAATTCAGCATAGTTTCAACAATTTATTCAGCTCATTCAGTTTACAGCTTTCAGCATTCACCCGTATTTCCTTCAGGAAATGCATTTTCTAGTTATTAGGGTGAATGCTGAAAGCATTCACACTATTGTTATTCAAATCTTTATTATTAATATTATTATTATTCTTACTTCTTCCCTTTTTTGGCCCTTAACTACTTCTTCATACTTTCTACTATTCAAACAATTCATATATCAAAACGTGCGGCTTCTTCAGGAGATCATTGGATGTATTCAACTTTTTCATATCATTCATACTTTTCAAAATATTCAAACTTTATTGAAAAATTTTTCCCCATAGGAATACATTGAATCGGTCTTCAAACTGTTCAAATCCTCTCCTTCTTTGAACTTCAACTGCTTCAACATACTTTCACCTACAGACCTCATTCAACTTTTAAAATGTTCACAAAACTTTCAAGTATTCACTGTATATTCAACTTTTTCATATCTTCTACCATTATTGATCAGTACACTTCAACTGTTCATGATCATTTTTTGACAAAATTCAAATTTAACATGCAAGTCAATGGCACGGAATTTTCAGAGCTAGAGTGATGATGACATCAGCTAGAGTGACAGAGAGTCTAAAAATCCTCTGACACTTTGCTCTCTAACCTGTCACCACGGCCACAAATTACACTCTAGACACATAATTTTCCCCCACTTTGGTAGACAAACTTGTGCTGTGTCTCACAGTGTGCTCGAAAACGCAGAGAGGCTAACAGAATTTAAACTGGGAGCCTCTAAGTGCAGCCAGTTCCCTCTCTTCCTCTCATTGACTCCCATTAAAAAGTAGGAGCAGATTTTCTGAGAAAAGCAGAAATGACCTCCTTATATTTCTTGCGACTGTGAGAAAAGTTTTTGTCCTACAAACATTTAATGCACATTGGCTCGCTCAGGAAGGTCTCCTTGCCCCGATAGTCATGACCACATTCTGGTAAGAGGTACGGTTCTCTTTTCAGAGGCTGTTGTTCGGAGCTGCACAGAGCTCAAATCTCACTGCTCTGCTCTGTGTGGTGCAGACAGAGAGAGAGAGACACACACACACACACACACAGACAGATAGACACACAGACACAGAGACACACTGGCTTACAGCTCATAATCAGCCTCTAAATGAGTTCATATCTTTGAGGGGAATTTTTAAACATCTCTAATAATTTATTTCTCTTACATACATTTCAGTTTATTCTTGTAATGGAGATTTCAGGATTTGGAGCTTCTTCATGTCCTGACTTTCCTCTTTAACCCTTTACTTTGAAGGACTTGAACTTTTTCTCATTAATTCCAACAATTCAGACCATTTCTCAACCATTTAAGGACTTTCACATTTTTCATTTATGAATGTATATCTTCACACTCTTTTTTTTTTTTTTTTCACACTTATCTTAAAACAATTCTGGCATTTGCATCCATTCCATATCATTCAGCCTCCTGCTTACAAGTTATAGACTTGAGGTATTGCTTCATCTTTATACATATTTGTTCATGCTTTCAAGCTGTTAATAATATATATATTTATTTGAGAAGACTTAAATGTTAATTTTTCATACTAACCTTCAAAAATTCAAGCAATTTTCCAAACACTTCATACAAATTCAACACCCTTCTTAAATTACTTTTTAATATTTTCTTACCTATTTCAGATTTCAACCATTCCACTGTTAAACTGTAAATATGCAGGATTTCTACATTTTCCTCAAACTTTTTATTGACATGTTTTACTTTTACCATTCAGATATGTTGTAGTTATTTTTAGTTATTCTCCCCTTTAACAGATTGTATCTATATTATTCTACTTTTACACTTCAGATATTCTTTCATCTATTAGTAATGGTTCAAAAATGTTTTCAAACTGTTTTAAATAAATCTGAGTGCACTTTAACCTTTCAATTCATTCATACTATTCTTCACTAATTCAAGTAATTACCACCCATTTCATACATCCTCCATCTTTCATCTTCTACTTTTACTATTCAGATATTGTTTAATCTACATTAGTAATGGTTCAAAAATGTTTTCAAACTGTCAGTTTTAAGTAAATCTGAGTAGACTTCAGACTTTCAATTTCTTCATACTGATCTTCAACAATTCAAGTAATTTCAAACCATTTCATACTCTTCATATATTGTTTCATCTCTTCAAGATTTCTTCAGCAGTTTCTTAACTTAATTCAGCATAGTTTCAACAATTTATTCAGCTCATTCAGCTTCCAGCTTTCAGCATTCACCCGTATTTCCTTCAGGAAATGCATTCTCTAGTTAATATTATTATTAGGGTGAATGCTGAAAGCATTCACACTATTGTTATTCAAATCTTTATTAGGGTGAATGCTGAAAGCATTCACACTATTGTTATTCAAATCTTTATTATTATTATTCTATCTTCCCTTTTTTGGCCCTTAACTACTTCTTCATACTTCATAATATTCAAACAATTCATATATCAAAACGTGCAGCTTCTTCAGGAGATCATTGGATGTATTCAACTTTTTCATATCATTCATACTTTTCAAAATATTCAAACTTTATTGAAAAATTTTTCCCCATAGGAATACATTGAAACGGTCTTCAAACTCATCAAATTTTCTCCTTCTTTGAACTTCAACTGCTTCAACATACTTTAACCTACAGACTTCATTCCACTTTTAAAACGTTCACAAAACTTTCAAGTATTCACGGTATATTCAACTTTTTCATATCTTCTACCGTTATTGATCAGTACCCTTCAACTGTTCATGATCATTTTTTCACAAAATTCAAATTTAACATGCAAGTCAATGGCACGGAATTTTCAGAGCTATAGTGGTGATGACATCAGCTAGAGTGACAGAGAGTCTAAAAATCCTCTGACACTTTGCTCTCTATCCTGTCACCACGGCCACAAATTTCACTCTAGACACATAATTTTCCCCCATTTTGGTAGACAAACTTGTCCTGTGTCTGACAGTGTGCTCGAAAACGCAGAGAGGCTAACAGAATTTAAACTGGGAGCCTCTAAGTGCAGCCAGTTCCCTCTCTTCCTCTCATTGACTCACATTGTAAAGTAGAGCAGATTTTCTGAGAAAAGCAGAAATGACCTCCTTATATTTCTTGCGACGGTGAGAAAAGTTTTTGCCCTACAAACATTTAATGCACATTGGCTTGCTCAGGAAGGTCTCCTTGCCCCGATAGTCATGACCACATTCTGGTAAGAGGTACGGTTCTCTTTTCAGAGGCTGTTGTTCGGAGCTGCACAGAGCTCAAATCTCACTGCTCTGCTCTGTGTGGTGCAGACACAGAGAGAGAGACACACACACACACACACAGACAGAGAGACACACAACCACAGAGACACACTGGCTTACAGCTCATAATCAGCCTCTAAATGAGTTCATATCTTTGAGGGGAATTTTTAAACATCTCTAATAATTTATTTCTCTTACATACATTTCAGTTTATTCTTGTAATGGAGATTTCAGGATTTGGAGCTTCTTCATGTCCTGACTTTCCTCTGTAACCCTTTACTTTGAAGGACTTGAACTTTTTCTCATTAATTCCAACAATTCAGACCATTTCTCAACCATTTAAGGACTTTCACATTTTTCATTTATGAATGTATATCTTCACACTCTTTTTTTTACACGTATCTTAAACAATTCTGGCATTTGCATCCATTCCACATCATTCAGTCTCTTTCTTTCTACTCCCTTTCTCTTTCTTCTTTACTTCATTCCTTGTTTCCTTGTTTCTACCCCATTTCTATATATACCCCAGTTCTCATAATGGATATTTCAGGATTTGGAGCTTCTTCATGTCCTGACTTTAGACTTTTCCACCTTCAATCCTTACATTTTACTTTGAAGGACTTGGACTTTTTCCTCATTAATTCCAACAATTCAGGCCATTTCTCCACCATGTAAGGAGTTTCATATTTTTCATTTATAAATTTATATTTTCACACTATTTTTTACACTTAAACAATTCTGGGATTTGCATCCATTCCCTATCATTCAGTCTCTTGCTTACAAGTTATACACTTCAGGTATTGCTTCATTTTTATACATATTTGTTCAACAAATACTTTCAAGCTGTTAATATATTTATTCATTTGAGTAGACCTATTTTTTCCATACCAATTTTCAAAAATTCAAGCAATTTTCCAACATCCTTCTTATAAGTTCTTCTTTTTAATTTTTTTCTCACCTATTTCAGATTTCAACCATTCAACTGTTAAACTATAAAGATGCAGGATTTCTACATTTTCCTCAAACTTTTTATTAACATGTTTAACTTTTACCCTTCAGATATGTTGTAGTTATTCTGCCCTTTAACGGATTGTAACTACTTCTATATTATTCTACTTTTACACTTCAGATATTGTTTCATCTATATTAGTAATGGTTCAAAAAAAAAATTCTAACTGTTTTAAATAACAACAAATGCATCCATTCCATATCATTCAGCCTCCTGCTTACAAGTTATACTCTTCGGGTATTGCTTCATCTTTATTTATATTTGTTCAACAAATGCTTTCAAGCTGTTAATATATTTATTCATTTGAATAGACTGAAATGTTAATTTTTTCACACCAATCTTCAAAAATTCAAGCAATTTTCCAAACATTTCATACAAATTCAACGTCCTTCTTATAAGTTTTACTTTTTAATCTTTTCTCACGTATTTCAGATTTCAACCCTTCTACTCTTACATGCTCGACTTTTAGCCTTCAGATATGATGTAGTTATTCTAACTTATCCTTACCTTTAAAGGATTGTAACAACTTCTATATTATTTTACTTTTATTCCTCAGATATTCTTTCATATATTAGTGATGGTTCAACAATGTTTTCAAGCCACCAGTTTTAAACTTGTTTGAGTAGACTCAAGCTTTTCAATTCATTCATACTATTCTTCATTAATTCAAGTAATTACCACCCATTTCATACATCCTCCATCTTTCATCTTCTACTTTTACTATTCAGATATTGTTTAATCTACATTAGTAATGGTTCAAAAATGTTTTCAAACTGTCAGTTTTAAGTAAATCTGAGTAGACTTCAGACTTTCAATTTCTTCATACTGATCTTCAACAATTCAAGTAATTTCAAACCATTACATACTCTTCATATATTGTTTAATCTCTTCAAGATTTCTTCAGCAGTTTCTTAACTTAATTCAGCATAGTTTCAACAATTTATTCAGCTCATTCAGCTTCCAGCTTCCAGCATTCACCCGTATTTCCTTCAGGAAATGCATTTTCTAGTTATTATTATTAGGGTGAATGCTGAAAGCATTCACACTATTGTTATTCAAATCTTTATTATTATTAATATTATTATTAGGGTGAATGCTGAAAGCATTCACACTATTGTTATTCAAATCTTTATTATTATTATTATTATTATTCTGTACACTTCTTCCGTTTTTCGGTCTTTAACTACTTCTTCATACTTTCTACTATTCAAACAATTCATATATCAAAACGTGCAGCTTCTTCAGGAGATCATTGGATCCATTCAACTTTTTCATTATCATTCATACTTTTCAAAATATTCAAACTTTATTGAAATTTTTTTCCCATAGGAATACATTGAAACTGTCTTCAAACTCTTAAAATCTTCTCCTTCTTTGAACTTCAACTGCTTCAACATACTTTCACCTACAGACTTCATTCAACTTTTAAAACGTTCACAAAACTTTCAAGTATTCACGGTACATTCAACTTTTTCATATCTTCTACCATTATTGATCAGTACCCTTCAACTGTTCATGATCATTTTTTGACAAAATTCAAATTTAACATGCAAGTCAATGGCACGGAATGTTCAGAGCTAGAGTGGTGATGACATCAGCTAGAGTGACAGAGGTTCAAAAAATCCTCTGACACTTTGCTCTCTAACCTGTCACCACGGCCACAAATTTCACTCTGGACACATAATTTTCCCCCACTTTGGTAGACAAACTTGTCCTGTGTCTCACAGTGTGCTCGAAAACGCAGAGAGGCTAACAGAATTTAAACTGGGAGCCTCTAAGTGCAGCCAGTTCCCTCTCTTCCTCTCATTGACTCCCATTGTAAAGTAGGAGCAGATTTTCTGAGAAAAGCAGAAATGACCTCCTTATCTTTCCTGCGACGGTGAGAAAAGTTTTTGCCCTACAAACATTTAATGCACATTGGCTCGCTCAGGAAGGTCTCCTTGCCCCGATAGTCATGACCACATTCTGGTAAGAGGTACGGTTCTCTTTTCAGAGGCTGTTGTTCGGAGCTGCACAGAGCTCAAATCTCACTGCTCTGCTCTGTGTGGTGCAGACAGAGAGAGAGAGACACACACACACACACACACACACACACACACACAGACAGAGAGACACACAACCACAGAGACACACTGGCTCACAGCTCATAATCAGCCTCTAAATGAGTTCATATCTTTGAGGGGAATTTTTAAACATCTCTAATAATTTATTTCTCTTACATACATTTCAGTTTATTCTTGTAATGGAGATTTCAGGATTTGGAGCTTCTTCATGTCCTGACTTTCCTCTTTAACCCTTTACTTTGAAGGACTTGAACTTTTTCTCATTAATTCCAACAATTCAGACCATTTAAGGACTTTCACATTTTTCATTTATGAATGTATATCTTCACACTCTTTTTTTAAACGTATCTTAAACAATTCTGGCATCATTCAATCTCTTTCTTTCTTTCTTTCTTTCTTTCTTTCTTTCTTTCTTTCTACTCTACTCCCTTTCTCTTTCTTTTTACTTCATTCCTTGTTTCCTTGTTTCTACCCCATTTCTATATATACCCCAGTTCTCATAATGGATATTTCAGGATTTGGAGCTTCTTCATGTCCTGACTTTAGACTTTTCCACCTTCAATCCTTACATTTTACTTTGAAGGACTTGGACTTTTTCCTCATTAATTCCAACAATTCAGGCCATTTCTCAACCATGTAAGGAGTTTCATATTTTTCATCTATAAATTTATATTTTCACACTATTTTTTACACTTAAACAATTCTGGGATTTGCATCCATTCCCTATCATTCAGTCTCTTGCTTACAAGTTATACACTTCAGGTATTGCTTCATTTTTATACATATTTGTTCAACAAATACTTTCAAGCTCTTAATATATTTATTCATTTGAGTAGACCTATTTTTTCCACACCAATCTTCAAAAATTCAAGCAATTTTCCAACATCCTTCTTATAAGTTCTTCTTTTTAATTTTTTTCTCACCTATTTCAGATTTCAACCATTCAACTGTTAAACTATAAAGATGCAGGATTTCTACATTTTCCTCAAACTTTTTATTAACATGTTTAACTTTTACCCTTCAGATATGTTGTAGTTATTTTTAGTTATTCTGCCCTTTAACGGATTGTAACTACTTCTATATTATTCTACTTTTACACTTCAGATATTGTTTCATCTATATTAGTAATGGTTCAAAAAAAAAATTCTAACTGTTTTAAATAACAACAAATGCATCCATTCCATATCATTCAGCCTCCTGCTTACAAGTAATTTTCCAAACATTTCTTACAAATTCAACGTCCTTCTTATAAGTTTTACTTTTTAATCTTTTCTCACGTATTTCAGATTTCAACCCTTCTACTCTTACATGCTCGACTTTTAGCCTTCAGATATGATGTAGTTATTCTAACTTATCCTTCCCTTTAAAGGATTGTAACAACTTCTATGTTATTTTACTTTTATTCCTCAGATATTCTTTCATAAATTAGTAATGGTTCAACAATGTTTTCAAGCCACCAGTTTTAAACTTCTTTGAGTAGACTCAAGCTTTTCAATTCATTCATACTATTCTTCATTAATTCAAGTAATTACCACCCATTTCATACATCCTCCATCTTTCATCTTCTACTTTTACTATTCAGATATTGTTTAATCTACATTAGTAATGGTTCAAAAAATGTTTTCAAACTGTTTAAAATAAATCTGAGTGCACTTTAACCTTTCAATTCATTCATACTATTCTTCATTAATTCAAGTAATTAGCACCCATTTCATACATCCTCCATCTTTCATCTTCTACTTTTACCATTCAGATATTGTTTAATCTACATTAGTAATGGTTCAAAAATGTTTTCAAACTGTCAGTTTTAAGTAAATCTGAGTAGACTTCAGACTTTTAATTTCTTCATACTGATCTTCAACAATTCAAGTAATTTCAAACCATTTCATACTCTTCATATATTCAAGATTTCTTCAGCAGTTTCTTAACTTAATTCAGCATAGTTTCAACAATTTATTCAGCTCATTCAGCTTCCAGCTTTCAGCATTCACCCGTATTTCCTTCAGGAAATGCATTCTCTAGTTATTCTTACTTCTTCCCTTTTTTGGCCCTTAACTACTTCTTCATACTTTCTACTATTCAAACAATTCATATATCAAAACGTGCGTCTTCTTCAGGAGATCATGGGATGTATTCAACTTTTTCATATCATTCATACTTTTCAAAATATTCAAACTTTATTGAAAAATGTTTCCCCATAGGAATACATTGAATCGGTCTTCAAACTGTTCAAATCCTCTCCTTCTTTGAACTTCAACTGCTTCAACATACTTTCACCTACAGACTTCATTCCACTTTTAAAACGTTCACAAAACTTTCAAGTATTCACGGTATATTCAACTTTTTCATATCTTCTACCGTTATTGATCAGTACCCTTCAACTGTTCATGATAATTTTTTGACAAAATTCAAATTTAACATGCAAGTCAATGGCACGGAATTTTCAGAGCTAGAGTGGTGATGACATCAGCTAGAGTGACAGAGAGTCTAAAAATCCTCTGACACTTTGCTCTCTATCCTGTCACCACGGCCACAAATTTCTTTCTAGACACATAATTTTCCCCCACTTTGGTAGACAAACTTGTGCTGTGTCTCACAGTGTGCTCGAAAACGCAGAGAGGCTAACAGAATTTAAACTGGGAGCCTCTAAGTGCAGCCAGTTCCCTCTCTTCCTCTCATTGACTCACATTGTAAAGTAGGAGCAGATTTTCTGAGAAAAGCAGAAATGACCTCCTTATCTTTCCTGCGACTGTGAGAAAAGTTTTTGTCCTACAAACATTTAATGCACATTGGCTCGCTCAGGAAGGTCTCCTTGCCCCGATAGTCATGACCACATTCTGGTAAGAGGTATGGTTCTCTTTTCAGAGGCTGTTGTTCGGAGCTGCACAGAGCTCAAATCTCACTGCTCTGCTCTGTGTGGTGCAGACAGAGAGAGAGAGACACACACACACACACACAGACACACACACACACACACACACACACACACACACACACACACACACACACACACACACAGAGACACACAACCACAGAGACACACTGGCTTACAGCTCATAATCAGCCTCTAAATGAGTTCATATCTTTGAGGGGCATTTTTAAACATCTCTAATAATTTATTTCTCTTACATTTCAGTTTATTCTTGTAATGGAGATTTCAGGATTTGGAGCTTCTTCATGTCCTGACTTTCCTCTTTAACCCTTTACTTTGAAGGACTTGAACTTTTTCTCATTAATTCCAACAATTCAGACCATTTAAGGACTTTCACATTTTTCATTTATGAATGTATATCTTCACACTCTTTTTTTACACGTATCTTAAACAATTCTGGCATTTGCATCCATTCCACATCATTCAGTCTCTTTCTTTCTTTCTACTCCCTTTCTCTTTCTTTTTACTTCATTCCTTGTTTCCTTGTTTCTACCCCATTTCTATATATACCCCAGTTCTCATAATGGATATTTCAGGATTTGGAGCTTCTTCATGTCCTGACTTTAGACTTTTCCACCTTCAATCCTTACATTTTACTTTGAACGACTTGGACTTTTTCCTCATTAATTCCAACAATTCAGGCCATTTCTCCACCATGTAAGGAGTTTCATATTTTTCATTTATAAATTTATATTTTCACACTATTTTTTACACTTAAACAATTCTGGGATTCCCTATCATTCAGTCTCTTGCTTACAAGTTATACACTTCAGGTATTGCTTCATTTTTATACATATTTGTTCAACAAATACTTTCAAGCTCTTAATATATTTAATCATTTGAGTAGACCTATTTTTTCCACACCAATCTTCAAAAATTCAAGCAATTTTCCAACATCCTAATTTTAAGTTCTTCTTTTTAATTTTTTTCTCACCTTTTTCAGATTTCAACCATTCAACTGTTAAACTATAAAGATGCACGATTTCTACATTTTCCTCAAACTTTTTATTAACATGTTTAACTTTTACCCTTCAGATATGTTAAAGTTATTTTTAGTTATTCTGCCCTTTAACGGATTGTAACTGCTTCTATATTTTTCTACTTTTACACTTCAGATATTGTTTCATCTATATTAGTAATGGTTCAAAAAAAATTTTCTAACTGTTTTAAATAACAACAAATGCATCCATTCCATATCATTCAGCCTCCTGCTTACAAGTTATACTCTTCAGGTATTGCTTCATCTTTATTTATATTTGTTCAACAAATGATGGTTCAACAATGTTTTCAAGCCACCAGTTTTAAACTTCTTTGAGTAGACTCAAGCTTTTCAATTCATTCATACTATTCTTCATTAATTCAAGTAATACCCCCCATTTCATACATCCTCCATCTTTCATCTTCTACTTTAACTATTCAGATAGTGTTTAATCTACATTAGTAATGGTTCAAAAATGTTTTCAAACTGTCAGTTTTAAGTAAATTTGAGTAGACTTCAGACTTTCAATTTCTTCATACTGATCTTCAACAATTCAAGTAATTTCAAACCATTTCATACTCTTCATATATTGTTTCATCTCTTCAAGATTTCTTCAGCAGTTTCTTAACTTAATTCAGCATAGTTTCAACAATTTATTCAGCTCATTCAGCTTCCAGCTTCCAGCATTCACCCGTATTTCCTTCAGGAAATGCATTTTCTAGTTATTATTATTCTTACTTCTTCTTCCCTTTTTCGGTCTTCAACTACTTCTTCATACTTCATAACATTCAAACAATTCATATATCAAAACGTGCGGCTTCTTCAGGAGATCATTGGATGTATTCAACTTTTTCATATCATTCATACTTTTCAAAATATTCAAACTTTATTGAAATTTTTTCCCCATAGGAATACATTGAAACGGTCTTCAAACTCTTAAAATCTTCTCCTTCTTTGAACTTCAACTGCTTCAACATACTTTCACCTACAGACTTCATTCCACTTTTAAAATGTTCACAAAACTTTCAAGTATTCACGGTACATTCAACTTTTTCATATCTTCTACCGTTATTGATCAGTACCCTTCAACTGTTCATGATCATTTTTTGACAAAATTCAAATTTAACATGCAAGTCAATGGCACGGAATTTTCAGAGCTATAGTGGTGATGACATCAGCTAGAGTGACAGAGAGTCTAAAAATCCTCTGACACTTTGCTCTCTATCCTGTCACCACGGCCACAAATTTCTTTCTAGACACATAATTTTCCCCCACTTTGGTAGACAAACTTGTGCTGTGTCTCACAGTGTGCTCGAAAACGCAGAGAGGCTAACAGAATTTAAACTGGGAGCCTCTAAGTGCAGCCAGTTCCCTCTCTTCCTCTCATTGACTCACATTGTAAAGTAGGAGCAGATTTTCTGAGAAAAGCAGAAATGACCTCCTTATATTTCTTGCGACGGTGAGAAAAGTTTTTGTCCTACAAACATTTAATGCACATTGGCTCGCTCAGGAAGGTCTCCTTGCCCCGATAGTCATGACCACATTCTGGTAAGAGGTACGGTTCTCTTTTCAGAGGCTGTTGTTCGGAGCTGCACAGAGCTCAAATCTCACTGCTCTGCTCTGTGTGGTGCAGACACAGAGAGAGAGACACACACACACAGACACAGAGACACACACAAACAGACAGAGAGACACACAGACACAGAGACACACTGGCTTACAGCTCATAATCAGCCTCTAAATGAGTTCATATCTTTGAGGGGAATTTTTAAACATCTCTAATAATTTATTTCTCTTACATACATTTCAGTTTATTCTCATAATGGAAATTTCAGGATTAGGAGCTTCTTCATGTCCTGACTTTCCTCTTTAACCCTTTACTTTGAAGGACTTGAACTTTTCTTCATTAATTCCAACAATTCAGACCATTTATCAACCATTTAAGGACTTTCACATTTTTAATTTATAAATGTATATCTTCACCCTCTTTTTTTTATACACTTGTCTTAAACAATTCTGGCATTTGCATCCATTCCATATCATTCAGCCTCCTGCTCACAAGTTATAGCCTACACTTCAGGTATTGCTTCATCTTTATACACATTTGTTCAACAAATTCTTTCAAGCTGTTAATAATATATTTATTTATTTGAGAAGACTTAAATGTTAATTTTTTCATACTAATCTTCACAAATTCGAGCAATTTTCCAAACATTTCATACAAATTCGACATCCTTCTTATAAGTTTTACTTTTTAATATTTTCTCACCTATTTCAGATTTCAACCATTCAACTATTAAACTATAAATTTGCAGGATTTCTACATTTTCCTCAAACTTTTTATTAACATGTTTAACTTTTACCCTTCAGATATGTTGTAGTTATTTTTAGTTATTCTGCCCTTTAACGGATTGTAACTATTCTACTTTTACACTTCAGATATTGTTTCATCTATATTAGTAATGGTTCAAAAAATGTTTTCAAACTGTTTCAAATAAATTGTGCACTTTAACCTTTCAATTCATTCATACTATTCTTCACTAATTCAAGTAATTAGCACCCATTTCATACATCCTTCATCTTCTACTTTTACTATTCAGATATTGTTTAATCTACATTAGTAATGGTTCAAAAATGTTTTCAAACTGTCAGTTTTAAGTAAATCTGAGTAGACTTCAGACTTTCAATTTCTTCATACTGATCTTCAACAATTTTTCCACCTCTTTTCCACCTCATTCATACTATTCTTTACTAATTCAAGTAATTACCACCCATTTCATACATCCTCCAGCTTTCATCTTCTACTTTTACTCTTTAGATATTGTTTCATCTATATTAGTAATGGTTCAAAAAATGTTATCAAACTGTTTTAAATAAATTGTGCACTTTAACCTTTCAATTCATTCATACTATTCTTCACTAATTCAAGTAATTAGCACCCATTTCATACATCCTCCAGCTTTCATCTTCTACTTTTACTCTTTAGATATTGTTTCATCTATATTAGTAATGGTTCAAAAAATGTTTTCAAACTGTTTTAAATAAATCTGAGTGCACTTTAACCTTTCAATTCATTCATACTATTCTTCACTAATTCAAGTAATTAGCACCCATTTCATACATCCTCCATCTTTCATCTTCTACTTTTACTATTCAGATATTGTTTAATCTACATTAGTAATGGTTCAAAAATGTTTTCAAACTGTCAGTGTTAAGTAAATCTGAGTAGACTTCAGACTTTCAATTTCTTCATACTGATCTTCAACAATTCAAGTAATTTCAAACCATTTCATACTCTTCATATATTGTTTCATCTCTTCAAGATTTCTTCAGCAGTTTCTTAACTTAATTCAGCATAGTTTCAACAATTTATTCAGCTCATTCAGCTTCCAGCTTCCAGCATTCACCCGTATTTCCTTCAGGAAATGCATTTTCTAGTTATTCTTACTTCTTCCCTTTTTTGGCCCTTAACTACTTCTTCATACTTTCTACTATTCAAACAATTCATATATCAAAACGTGCGGCTTCTTCAGGAGATCATGGGATGTATTCAACTTTTTCATATCATTCATACTTTTCAAAATATTCAAACTTTATTGAAAAATTTTTCCCCATAGGAATACATTGAATCGGTCTTCAAACTGTTCAAATCCTCTCCTT
Source organism: Trachurus japonicus (assembly GCF_045865225.1). NCBI lineage: Eukaryota > Metazoa > Chordata > Actinopteri > Carangiformes > Carangidae > Trachurus > Trachurus japonicus. The sequence continues at coordinate 98,723 of NW_028221046.1, read as the reverse complement.
CTTTGAACTTCAACTGCTTCAACATACTTTCACCTACAGACTTCATTCCACTTTTAAAACGTTCACAAAACTTTCAAGTATTCACGGTATATTCAACTTTTTCATATCTTCTACCGTTATTGATCAGTACCCTTCAACTGTTCATGATCATTTTTTGACAAAATTCAAATTTAACATGCAAGTCAATGGCACGGAATTTTCAGAGCTAGAGTGGTGATGACATCAGCTAGAGTGACAGAGAGTCTAAAAATCCTCTGACACTTTGCTCTCTATCCTGTCACCATGGCCACAAATTTCTTTCTAGACACATAATTTTCCCCCACTTTGGTAGACAAACTTGTGCTGTGTCTCACAGTGTGCTCGAAAACGCAGAGAGGCTAACAGAATTTAAACTGGGAGCCTCTAAGTGCAGCCAGTTCCCTCTCTTCCTCTCATTGACTCACATTGTAAAGTAGGAGCAGATTTTCTGAGAAAAGCAGAAATTACCTCCTTATATTTCTTGCGACGGTGAGAAAAGTTTTTGCCCTACAAACATTTAATGCACATTGGCTCGCTCAGGAAGGTCTCCTTGCCCCGATAGTCATGACCACATTCTGGTAAGAGGTACGGTTCTCTTTTCAGAGGCTGTTGTTCGGAGCTGCACAGAGCTCAAATCTCACTGCTCTGCTCTGTGTGGTGCAGACAGAGAGAGAGAGACACACACACACACACACACACAGACAGATAGACACACAGACACAGAGACACACTGGCTTACAGCTCATAATCAGCCTCTAAATGAGTTCATATCTTTGAGGGGAATTTTTAAACATCTCTAATAATTTATTTCTCTTACATACATTTCAGTTTATTCTTGTAATGGAGATTTCAGGATTTGGAGCTTCTTCATGTCCTGACTTTCCTCTTTAACCCTTTACTTTGAAGGACTTGAACTTTTTCTCATTAATTCCAACAATTCAGACCATTTCTCAACCATTTAAGGACTTTCACATTTTTCATTTATGAATGTATATCTTCACACTCTTTTTTTACACGTATCTTAAACAATTCTGGCATTTGCATCCATTCCACATCATTCAGTCTCTTTCTTTCTTTCTACTCCCTTTCTCTTTCTTTTTACTTCATTCCTTGTTTCCTTGTTTCTACCCCATTTCTATATATACCCCAGTTCTCATAATGGATATTTCAGGATTTGGAGCTTCTTCATGTCCTGACTTTAGACTTTTCCACCTTCAATCCTTACATTTTACTTTGAAGGACTTGGACTTTTTCCTCATTAATTCCAACAATTCAGGCCATTTCTCAACCATGTAAGGAGTTTCATATTTTTCATTTATAAATTTATATTTTCACACTATTTTTTACACTTAAACAATTCTGGGATTTGCATCCATTCCCTATCATTCAGTCTCTTGCTTACAAGTTATACACTTCAGGTATTGCTTCATTTTTATACATATTTGTTCAACAAATACTTTCAAGCTCTTAATATATTTATTCATTTGAGTAGACCTATTTTTTCCACACCAATCTTCAAAAATTCAAGCAATTTTCCAACATCCTTCTTATAAGTTCTTCTTTTTAATTTTTTTCTCACCTATTTCAGATTTCAACCATTCAACTGTTAAACTATAAAGATGCAGGATTTCTACATTTTCCTCAAACTTTTTATTAACATGTTTAACTTTTACCCTTCAGATATGTTGTAGTTATTTTTAGTTATTCTGCCCTTTAACGGATTGTAACTACTTCTATATTATTCTACTTTTACACTTCAGATATTGTTTCATCTATATTAGTAATGGTTCAAAAAAAAAATTCTAACTGTTTTAAATAACAACAAATGCATCCATTCCATATCATTCAGCCTCCTGCTTACAAGTAATTTTCCAAACATTTCTTACAAATTCAACGTCCTTCTTATAAGTTTTACTTTTTAATCTTTTCTCACGTATTTCAGATTTCAACCCTTCTACTCTTACATGCTCGACTTTTAGCCTTCAGATATGATGTAGTTATTCTAACTTATCCTTCCCTTTAAAGGATTGTAACAACTTCTATGTTATTTTACTTTTATTCCTCAGATATTCTTTCATAAATTAGTAATGGTTCAACAATGTTTTCAAGCCACCAGTTTTAAACTTCTTTGAGTAGACTCAAGCTTTTCAATTCATTCATACTATTCTTCATTAATTCAAGTAATTACCACCCATTTCATACATCCTCCATCTTTCATCTTCTACTTTTACTATTCAGATATTGTTTAATCTACATTAGTAATGGTTCAAAAAATGTTTTCAAACTGTTTAAAATAAATCTGAGTGCACTTTAACCTTTCAATTCATTCATACTATTCTTCACTAATTCAAGTAATTAGCACCCATTTCATACATCCTCCATCTTTCATCTTCTACTTTTACCATTCAGATATTGTTTAATCTACATTAGTAATGGTTCAAAAATGTTTTCAAACTGTCAGTTTTAAGTAAATCTGAGTAGACTTAAGACTTTTAATTTCTTCATACTGATCTTCAACAATTCAAGTAATTTCAAACCATTTCATACTCTTCATATATTCAAGATTTCTTCAGCAGTTTCTTAACTTAATTCAGCATAGTTTCAACAATTTATTCAGCTCATTCAGCTTCCAGCTTTCAGCATTCACCCGTATTTCCTTCAGGAAATGCATTCTCTAGTTAGGGTGAATGCTGAAAGCATTCACACTATTGTTATTCAAATCTTTATTATTATTAATATTATTATTATTCTTACTTCTTCCCTTTTTTGGCCCTTAACTACTTCTTCATACTTTCTACTATTCAAACAATTCATATATCAAAACGTGCGGCTTCTTCAGGAGATCATGGGATGTATTCAACTTTTTCATATCATTCATACTTTTCAAAATATTCAAACTTTATTGAAAATTTTTTCCCCATAGGAATACATTGAAACGGTCTTCAAACTGTTCAAATCCTCTCCTTCTTTGAACTTCAACTGCTTCAACATACTTTCACCTACAGACTTCATTCCACTTTTAAAACGTTCACAAAACTTTCAAGTATTCACGGTATATTCAACTTTTTCATATCTTCTACCGTTATTGATCAGTACCCTTCAACTGTTCATGATCATTTTTTGACAAAATTCAAATTTAACATGCAAGTCAATGGCACGGAATTTTCAGAGCTAGAGTGATGATGACATCAGCTAGAGTGACAGAGAGTCTAAAAATCCTCTGACACTTTGCTCTCTAACCTGTCACCACGGCCACAAATTACACTCTGGACACATAATTTTCCCCCACTTTGGTAGACAAACTTGTGCTGTGTCTCACAGTGTGCTCGAAAACGCAGAGAGACTAACAAAATTTAAACTGGGAGCCTCTAAGTGCAGCCAGTTCCCTCTCTTCCTCTCATTGACTCCCATTAAAAAGTAGGAGCAGATTTTCTGAGAAAAGCAGAAATGACCTCCTTATATTTCTTGCGACGGTGAGAAAAGTTTTTGCCCTACAAACATTTAATGCACATTGGCTCGCTCAGGAAGGTCTCCTTGCCCCAATAGTCATGACCACATTCTGGTAAGAGGTACGGTTCTCTTTTGAGAGGCTGTTGTTCGGAGCTGCACAGAGCTCAAATCTCACTGCTCTGCTCTGTGTGGTGCAGACAGAGAGAGAGAGACACACACACACACACACACACAGACAGATAGACACACAGACACAGAGACACACTGGCTTACAGCTCATAATCAGCCTCTAAATGAGTTCATATCTTTGAGGGGAATTTTTAAACATCTCTAATAATTTATTTCTCTTACATACATTTCAGTTTATTCTTGTGAGGGAGATTTCAGGATTTGGAGCTTCTTCATGTCCTGACTTTCCTCTTTAACCCTTTACTTTGAAGGACTTGAACTTTTTCTCATTAATTCCAACAATTCAGGCCATTTCTCAACCATGTAAGGAGTTTCATATTTTTCATCATATCATTCAGTCTCTTGCTTACAAGTTATACACTTCAGGTATTGCTTCATTTTTATACATATTTGTTCAACAAATACTTTCAAGCTCTTAATATATTTATTCATTTGAGTAGACCTATTTTTTCCACACCAATCTTCAAAAATTCAAGCAATTTTCCAACATCCTTCTTATAAGTTCTTCTTTTTAATTTTTTTCTCACCTATTTCAGATTTCAACCATTCAACTGTTAAACTATAAAGATGCAGGATTTCTATATTTTCCTCAAATTTTTTATTAACATGTTTAACTTTTACCCTTCAGATATGTTGTAGTTATTCTGCCCTTTAACGGATTGTAACTACTTCTATATTATTCTACTTTTACACTTCAGATATTGTTTCATCTATATTAGTAATGGTTCAAAAAAAAAATTCTAACTGTTTTAAATAACAACAAATGCATCCATTCCATATCATTCAGCCTCCTGCTTACAAGTTATACTCTTCAGGTATTGCTTCATCTTTATTTATATTTGTTCAACAAATGCTTTCAAGCTGTTAATATATTTATTCATTTGAGTAGACTGAAATGTTAATTTTTTCACACCAATCTTCAAAAATTCAAGCAATTTTCCAAACATTTCATACAAATTCAACGTCCTTCTTATAAGTTTTACTTTTTAATCTTTTCTCACGTATTTCAGATTTCAACCCTTCTACTCTTACATGCTCGACTTTTAGCCTTCAGATATGATGTAGTTATTCTAACTTATCCTTACCTTTAAAGGATTGTAACAACTTCTATATTATTTTACTTTTATTCCTCAGATATTCTTTCATATATTAGTGATGGTTCAACAATGTTTTCAAGCCACCAGTTTTAAACTTGTTTGAGTAGACTCAAGCTTTTCAATTCATTCATACTGTTCTTCACTAATTCAAGTAATTACCACCCATTTCATACATCCTCCATCTTTCATCTTCTACTTTTACTATTCAGATATTGTTTAATCTACATTAGTAATGGTTCAAAAATGTTTTCAAACTGTCAGTTTTAAGTAAATCTGAGTAGACTTCAGACTTTCAATTTCTTCATACCGATCTTCAACAATTCAAGTAATTTCAAACCATTTCATACTCTTCATATATTGTTTCATCTCTTCAAGATTTCTTCAGCAGTTTCTTAACTTAATTCAGCATAGTTTCAACAATTTATTCAGCTCATTCAGCTTCCAGCTTTCAGCATTCACCCGTATTTCCTTCAGGAAATGCATTCTCTAGTTATTCTTACTTCTTCCCTTTTTTGGCCCTTAACTACTTCTTCATACTTTCTACTATTCAAACAATTCATATATCAAAACGTGCGGCTTCTTCAGGAGATCATGGGATGTATTCAACTTTTTCATATCATTCATACTTTTCAAAATATTCAAACTTTATTGAAAAAATTTTCCCCATAGGAATACATTGAATCGGTCTTCAAACTGTTCAAATCCTCTCCTTCTTTGAACTTCAACTGCTTCAACATACTTTCACCTACAGACTTCATTCCACTTTTAAAACGTTCACAAAACTTTCAAGTATTCACGGTATATTCAACTTTTTCATATCTTCTACCGTTATTGATCAGTACCCTTCAACTGTTCATTATTATTTTTTACAAAATTCTAATTTAACATGCAAGTCAATGGCACGGAATTTTCAGAGCTAGAGTGGGGATGACATCAGCTAGAGTGACAGAGAGTCTAAAAATCCTCTGACACTTTGCTCTCTATCCTGTCACCACGGCCACAAATTTCTTTCTAGACACATAATTTTCCCCCACTTTGGTAGACAAACTTGTGCTGTGTCTCACAGTGTGCTCGAAAACGCAGAGAGGCTAACAGAATTTAAACTGGGAGCCTCTAAGTGCAGCCAGTTCCCTCTCTTCCTCTCATTGACTCACATTGTAAAGTAGGAGCAGATTTTCTGAGAAAAGCAGAAATGACCTCCTTATATTTCTTGCGACGGTGAGAAAAGTTTTTGCCCTACAAACATTTAATGCACATTGGCTCGCTCAGGAAGGTCTCCTTGCCCCGATAGTCATGACCACATTCTGGTAAGAGGTACGGTTCTCTTTTCAGAGGCTGTTGTTCGGAGCTGCACAGAGCTCAAATCTCACTGCTCTGCTCTGTGTGGTGCAGACAGAGAGAGAGACACACACACACACACACAGACAGATAGACACACAGACACAGAGACACACTGGCTTACAGCTCATAATCAGCCTCTAAATGAGTTCATATCTTTGAGGGGAATTTTTAAACATCTCTAATAATTTATTTCTCTTACATTTCAGTTTATTCTTGTAATGGAGATTTCAGGATTTGGAGCTTCTTCATGTCCTGACTTTCCTCTTTAACCCTTTACTTTGAAGGACTTGAACTTTTTCTCATTAATTCCAACAATTCAGTCCCTTCAAAGGATTGTAACAACTTCTATATTATTATACTTTTACTCTTCAGATATTGTTTCATCTATATTAGTAATTGTTCAACAATGTTTTCAAGCCGTCAGTTTTAAACGTATTTGAGCAGACTCAAGCTTTTCAATTCATTCATACTATTCTTCACTAACCATGGCAACATGGTACCTGGTGTAGACACACACACACAAACACAGAGACACACACAAGTCACACCGGTTTACAGCTCATAATCAGCTTTTCAATGATTTCATATCTTTGAGGAGAATTTTTAAACATCTCTAATAATTTGTCCTGCACATATTTCAGTTTGTTCTCATAATGGAGATTTCAGGATTTGGAGCTTCATGTCCTGACTTTAGACTTTTCCACCTCTTTAACCCTTACATTTAACTTTGAAGGATTTGAACTTTTTCTCCTTAATTCCAACAATTCAGACCATTTTTAGACCACTTCAGGAGTTTCACATTTTTCATTTATAAAGTATATATATTTTCACACTTTTTTTCCTCACTCATCTTCAACAATTCAGGTATTTTCACCCATTTCATGTCATTCAGCCTCCTGCTTACAAGTTATAGGCTATACTACTCTTCAGGTATGGCTTCATCTTCAGTAATATTTGTTCAACAAATGCTTCCAAGCTGTTGATAATATAGGCTATTTAGGCTATTTGAGTAGACTTAGCCTAAATGTTAATTTTTTCACACTAATCTTCAAAAATTCAAACTCACTTAATTTAATTACTAACATGTTCCTCTGCGTTTTCAACATTTCACCTGCTTTTAGACCTTTTTTTTTTTTTTACACTCATCTAAAACAGTTCAGGTATTTTTCCACTATGTCATGTACTTACTCTAACTTATTTTATTACAAGTTATTCAGGTGTTTCTCAACAAATGGAATTCGTGCAAAAAAGAAAAAAGGAAGATGTGGTTTGCTGTCCATGGTTCTGAAACATTAGGCTACGTGTTATCAGTCTTTGATAGGTCAATGATTAGTAAAATAAATAAATAAATAAATAATAATAATAATACTTTTGATGCATTATTCGTTTTTGTGTAATATCAGATTTACATTTTTTTTCAACTTAATTTACAGTCATGAGACGTTTTTGATGCATAGACTGCTTAATAAAAATATATAAGTGCTGCTTAATAAAGAAAAAAGCCTAAGTGCATGTGGCCTGCAGCTGGCACACTGAGTATTTGATCGTTTGAGAGACAGAGCCACCTGCAGCAGACCCGTGTGAAAAGATCCGAGGAATCCGATTGTCCCTGAACATATCAAACAACTTCAACTCCCCTACGTCATCGGGCTGAAGGCTCATTCTACTCGGACTCCCTAGCGGTAAGTAATGCACTTACGGTTCTCCCGTAGACTCTGTTGTGAAGCGGTTTAAATTACGGTATTTTTTTTAACGTGTTATGGTCAAACAGATATGATGATGTCTTTATTAAACTTCCATGAAAATATAATAAAAGATCTGTGAGATTACGGTGCTGGCACTGCTTTCTAGATAACGGCTATCTATAAACAAATTGATAACGGTTGTTGTCGTTAAGCAAACGCCATCGTTCAGAAGTTAACGGTTATGTTGCTGCTATAAAGCGCCTGTGTGTAAGCAAAGCAGGTTTGTGTTGTTCAGTTTGGGGGATTCATGGTGTCTAGAAAGTGTAAAGTTAATAGTTGTTATTTTGTAGCCTGTATTGTCGTAATCATCAGCTGTTTCCCCCTGCCGGTGATCGGTTCAGTGTGTGTGTGTAGTGGAGATTGTTTGTGGTTGTCATGGTGATGAGGCCGGTCACTAGTGGAGTGTAACGTCCGTCTCCGTTCCCCCGTTCCTGTTTACCTGTTTTCCTGATCATCAATACATATTATACCACCACAACGACCCCTCATTCTACAAAAGCATCAGTGGCTGCAGCTGGCAGAGGCATTAGAGTTAGTCTAAATGGTGATATAGTGACGTGAAAATGTGATGAAATGCCATCTAATAATTATCCTAATGGTGCATGTTGCTCCCATGCTTTTATTTTGTAAAAGTCTGTTGCTGGATTATTTTAGCCTAGCGCACTACACGCAGGTTGCTCTGACTGTGCGGACGCTTGTTGCACTGTGGTGAAGTTAGAACCATCAAGGTGGGAGAGGGACGGACAAAACAGCGGCCCAGAGAGCTCTCATGCGGGGAGGGTTACGTGCTAAACTCGCCGGCCGTCTCTGCTGAAGTTGGCTTCATGTTGGTAATGTTGCTATCGGGATGTCCAGCATATTCCTCTTCAATGTCCGGTCTCTGGTAAACAACATGAACGAACTGCGACAGGATCACGTTTTTAAAAGGATCCTGGACTGTCATGTTTATAATGAGCATGGTTTAACATTAACAGCAACGTCACGCTGTTTCCAAAACGACACCGACTTCAGCAGACACGTGAGTTTTACAGTGGCTCCTGTCATTACTTTGTTTTCAAAATATCACCATGCTGCTTGTCCTGCCTATTTTAAATTGTGTATTTTTTCGAGGGTATTCTGCATAAGTAGCCTATGAGATGTTGAGGGGCTGTAGTCTGAAGCTGCTCAGTTTTAATATAGCCTAAACCTACTAATTGTGATTGGCGATTTAAAATAATAATAAAAATAATTTAAATATGGCTGAGTGATCAATAACAAATTAAACGTAAGATAATTCTAAGCAAATTCAGTGTCCCAGTTAAAGGCGCTCAGGCAGGGGATTTTGAAGTAATCCAGAAAGTATTCCAATTACATTACATTACTTGAGTAATCTAAGTACATTACAGATTACATTTTAGGACATGTAATCAGTAATCTGTAAGGGAATACATTTTAAAACTAACCCTCCCAACACTGCGCACATGGATCTCAACATGAGAGAGAAGGTTCACTCTGCTATAGGCTACCTTATTTCCATCTCATCCCACACACAACGACCTATGGCTTGTGGAGAAAGCATATGGCTTGTTGTGAAGATGTAGCTACAGCGTGATGGAGAGAGGGAAAACAATGGTTCATACAGCCAGCTGATCCACCGGTCCTCTGAGTGAAATATGCAAGTTAGTCAGATAAACAGGGCCGTTTCTAGGAATTCTGGGGGCCCTGAAAGAATAAAAGAGGGCCCCTGACTTCTCAATATTTTTTCTTAGCCTATTTATTATCATTTTTTATTTAGCCTACTTTGTTTTGATGCTAATGCAGCATTACTATGAGTATTAGTCAGGGCCTTATGCAGAATAATTCAGTCATACAGGGGTTTTTTGTGGGCCCCACTGGGCGCTGGGCCCCTAGAATTATCATCACCTTTTTCCCCTATACAACGGCCCTGCAGATAATTAATGACATGTCCTGAATAAAAAAGTGGCAAAGTGACTGGACTGACGAGTTTTGTTTTATTTTATTTTAATTTTATTTTAAAGCAGAACAATGCAAGTCGGCCGGAAATAGCTCGCTCCTTCGTTGGTTTCTCTTTTTTTCCCTCTCCGGAGCTCCCCCACAGTTCTGGTAGGCACATGTCACTGTCGTAAAAAAAAAAAAAAAAAAAAACTCGCCGCCACCCCCCCCCCTACACGTGCTTGTGTTTACTGCTGTTTGCTAAGCCCTGCTAACACCGAGCTAACGCTAACACGGAGCTAACGCTAACACCGAGCTAACGCTAACACGGAGCTAATGCTAACACGGAGCTAATGCTAACACGGAGCTAACGCTAACACGGAGCTAATGCTAACACGGAGCTAACGCTAATACAGCCACACACAGGCACAAAGACACAGACATACACACACAGGAATAAAGGTTCCAAAACACGAAGGTGTGTGTGTGTGTGTGTGTGTCATGATGTATTACATTCAGTAGTCGAGTTGAGGGGGGATGGGGGGGGATGGCATCCCCCCTGAAATAAAAACGATCAAAATCATCCCCCCTGTAAAAATGCCATCCCCCCTCTCCATCCCCTTTTTACATTAAATGTTGGACATAACTATAATTATATTCAGGCTGTCGCCTGGCCTGGGCATTCCCGGCTCTTAGCCCCGAACATTTCTTATATAGCCCGGGTCCAGGATGTTTTCTCAGACGGAGTTAAACAGAAGCGCACATTAACTGAGAAGGTAGTTTTGTAATTTCCCGGTCACAGTGAATGCAACACAGGCACGACGCCACGACCAATCAGAGAGAAGTGTTGTAGAAGCGAAAATCCTCCTCCGTGTTTTATTGGTTAACAGCCAGGTAACCAAGGTGACAATCTGAACTCTAGCGATAGATCGCGTTCCGAGCGGCTCCGAATCACGGAAAAGGGGAGAAGTTTCTGCAGTCGTGGTGACTCGCGCCAGCAGGGGCAGACCGCCGGTGGGTCAGTGGACCGGCCCGGTCCGGCGTGGTGCTGCAAGTGACCCGCTGACGTTATTGTGTTTACATTTTTCTAACGTCTATGAGCGCGAGGAGTGACTATTCTCGGTCAGAGTTTTGTTTTTGCTCTCCAGCCACAGCTCCACACCAGTTCTGAGTTCACTTTCATACACTTAGCCATTCTTGTCATTACAATGAAAGGAAGTTTAGTCAGTAGGCCTACTAAATGGGCTTTTTAAAATGTTTTATCTGAAGCAATGTAGCCTCTCCCTTTATTTTCTCCTCAGAGTACACCAGAATGCCTTATTTATGTGTTAAAAATCCCAAAAAATTTCTGGGGGAGTGCTCCCAGACCCCCCCTACAGTGCTGTATAAAGATGGCAAATCAATGAAAGCCCAGCTGAGTTGGTACTATTGGAGAAGCTCCATAATAATAATAATATATATATATTTATATATAATTTAGAATTTTATAATATAATTTACATGAATTACACTAACCCCCCCCCCCCCACCCCTTTTTTTAATAAGGTGAAAAAAATTGACCATCCCCCCTGAATTTTTTTTACAACTCGACTACTGATTACATTATCTTATAAAAGACCCATGGTGTGTGTATCTGTGTTAGCATTAGCTCCCCGTTAGCCACAAGCTGAACTTCATCAGTAAACATTTCATGTTTCCATGGTTTCCTCCGACTTTCCGAACTCAAACCAATCACGATTCGTGACATGCATGACGTCATCTGCGTTCTTATCTCGTACTGCCGTAAGGCAGTTTCTCGCGATACTTCTATCCATTGACGAGATTTGTAACACCGAGACGGACGACTGATCTTGCAAGTGCGGTTTTCAGCCAGTGGGGGGGGTGAGCGCATTGGCCTAGACCCCATTCACTTCATAACAGGTCACTCAACCATCACAGTGACTCTGAGCCACAATAATTACAGCCCAATTCCTGCATAGTTCTGCTTTAACAACAAATGTTATGGCACTTTCGTTCATATGGCAGCATAACATTGAAATAAAAGTGCACTTTACACTACTTTTGAATTCATATTGGATTTTGCAATGCGATTATTCATGATTAATCATGGAAATCATGCGATTAAAAATTTTAATTGTTGCCCAGCCCTACAAAATAGTTAATTATTAAAATCTAAAACTCAATGAAAAATATCATAACATTTTACTTCTTTTCCCAGAGAAAGAGAAGAAGATTCCGCGCTTGCACGTGATTGGTGAGTACAAGAAAATCTAAACTGAAATTAATGTTAAGATCAAAGAGACAAGGAGAACAGTAGTCCTCATGTAGTGCCTCACAGAGACCAGAAAAAAAAATTGAACTAATGATTGATTTTGACAACCACTTGATTTGTCACACAGAGTCAGTTGCAACACCACATTTACTGAGTCTGAAGAGTGTTTTTTTGCCCAGAATCAAGCCTCGTACTCTCGTACTAAAAAGAGATTTGGCTAGTAATGGCTAGTGAAGAGAGCGTGAGAATTAACCCAGTCTTTAAAAAATAAAGATGGTTTAGTCAAATGTAAAATGACACGTAGTCTACTGATAGTAATGTGTAAATTAACACTATATTGCTGGCTTTACAATGGTTACACATGGAACAATTTTGCATGTTGTAAATTGCATGTAGTATTTATGTTTCATTTAAAGGGATAGTTCACCCAAAATTCAATTTCACTCATTATCTACTCACCCTAATGTCAACTAAGAGCTGTGAGAATTTTCAGAGTCCTCCGTTCCTTCTCTGAGATATTGCTTTTATACAACAGTTGTGCATTTTATTAGTTAACAGTAATAAGCTACAAGAGATTGTGATTTGTTTGATTTGTTGTTATTTATTTGGCTCCGCCAACACAAATAGTTCCGCAACTAGAAGGGAGACAAGGCTGTTGCCAGGCAACACAAACATTTCCTAGCTTGCTACTGGTGGCCCTTTTTCCACTGAGCTGGTTCGGAGCCAGTGCCTGACTAGCACCGGAACAACAGAACCAGCTTTAATATACAGAGACGTTATCGATACCGTAGTAAATTTGTTTATCTGCTATGTAATACATATAAACACAGTTGAAGCCAAGTAGCCGAGCTACGTGGCTAACAACAACACAGAGAGAATGATCGCAAATTAGACAGATCATGTCAGCTCCGGGTTTTAATTTTCCAGTCCTTTTTTAAAATAATTGTAGTAGGCAGCAGAGAGATGGGGCAGCTCCGGAATGGGGAGCGTGGCTCTGACTTAGCTCCTGAACGCCTAAACAGCAGAGTGATAATGTCTGTAAAAAGTCCCAGTGCTATTGTATATCATGTAATGTCTCAAATTACTTGATCGCAACTAACTGTTATACAAGTATAACAAGGATAGTTTCAGACCTAACAATTTGTCCTTTTTTATTGTTTCATATTTTGCAGAAGAAGACCTGCCTTCCAGACCGTCCTGTTTTGTCCCTCTCACCCCCCCCCATCCCCTTTATCCATCCATCCTGCTCTATCTGTTGTCTCTGCCTTCTTTCTCTCTCCCTAAGTTTCACGCTTTCAGGCTTGCTGTTCAAACGTACCAAGCCTTCAAGAAACAAGCTGAAAAGCTGAAAAAAGAAACATACTGAAAAAGAAACATACTGACTCTTTTGAAGTTGTTCTCTCTTGAACAAAAACAGCTCTCCTTGAAGTCGTTCTCTCTTGAACGAAAAAGACTGTCATTGAAGTAGTTCAACCTTGAACGAAAAAAGAATTTCCACTTGAATGAGACTTCCTCTTATGCTATCCCTATTTTCCCTTTGATACGCTCAATCTGTCCTACCTCTATACACTCTGTCTTTACCTTTTCTCTGTTGTCCATTTGTTCCAAATTGGGACTTTTTGAAATTGATAAACACTGAAACAAGTTTAAATTCACCAGTACCAAGTAATTTTGCCTCATTAAGAAACAGCTGTTGTTGGTCAATTGCAATCTGAAAGTATACATCGCCATTGAATTTGAGCAAAATCTATTTTCTCCAGTGTGTCATTTCTGTTTCAGTAAAGTAATTTTCCTACTGATTTAAAGAGGCAAGTATTTTCTGAATCAGTAGAAATTGATTTAACTGGCTCATCAGTCCTAAAAGCACTGGAGTGTTGGAACGAGAGAGGTTCCCTATTTTTTTTCCTGCTCCATATTGAGACTAATTTAACTTGAATTAACTTTTCACATCCAGTCTCTGCTTTAATAAGCAACAAACCTCTCATAGCATAGTCTGTGTTGTTGTTTGTCTGTATTGTGCATATTTGTCTGCATCAACAATGCCAAGGAAAAACAAGAAGTCTCAAGCTAGAAAACTCCACTGGCAACAACAGAGGGAATCTCAGTCTGCGGCACCAAGTGAACAAGCAGAGGGTACCGGTTCTCAGAGCAGCATGGTGAGTGAGTCTACGACACTTGTTAGTGAGACTGTAAAGCAGGGAGGACCACCTGATGGATTGTGTGTTTCCAATGCTGACATGATAAATAGGCAAAGTCACATTGATGCTACGTGCCCAGCAGAGGGTTCCAATGCAGACCCAGCGAAAAATCAGGTAGCTGCTTCAGAAGTGCCACAAGTTTCTTATGTTGACATTATAAAGGAGCAACATAACAGTGATGCAGATTGTTCTCATGTGCACCAGGCCAAACGCAAGTATGATACTTCAAATGTAGGACAAACATCTTGTGCAAACATTGCAAAAAGGAGACGTGGCAGTAATGCTCCACATGTAGCTGTTCCTCCTCATGCTTACAATGATATCCTGGAGCTTCAGCTCGGTGAGAAAAGAGTCTGTGCGATGCGTAGCCAGGCTTCTGTGAGATATGGTAAATACAGAAACCAACAGTGTACCTGTAACTCTCTGACGTTTCTGGCCTTTCTTTATGAGAATGAAAACATCACAACAGAGAACCTCAATCAAGTTTTGGATAAAGGTAATGCAATGTACAAAGAGGCCAGGAAACGGTTCCCAGACTTTAGCCATTTGACAACAGATGAGATCCCTGACCGAGTGACTGCACGCAGCCATGTGTACAATGTAAACATGAACATATGGTCACGATATGGTACGTTAGGAGACCCTGACCCTGGAAGTGTTGATTACTTTCTGGACCTAATGGCTGGACTGAGCTGTCTGCTGTCAGAAGTGCAGTATGCATTGCTGTTGATGACTGGGTTGTGTATCGCACTGTTCAGAACCAGATCTGGTAGGTTTGGTTTCTTTGACCCACACGGCAGAAAAGAGGATGGTAGACATATACCGCTGGGATGCCCTTTACCTGGTAGGGCTGTCATGGTGACATTCACAAGTCTCTTTGAAGTGATTCAAAGAATCCAAATATTTCACAGGGGGATCAGAACTCCCTCCTCCTGCAACTATGAGTTGAAACCTGTGACGTTTCCCTGTGCTAATGCAACCCACTACAACGAAGCCACCCCTGATGTGCTGATTACAACAAACACTCCTGCTGCAACAACATCCTCTGTTTTAGATGATGCCCTTCACAGTGAGCAAAGTGTAAGTCCAGCCACTGAGCTCTCTGATGAGATACTTTATGAACTGTGCACTGCCATGGAAGCACAACCATTGAGCCAGCCCTGTGTAACTTCTGTCACAGCCCAAGACATCACTTCATCTGTGACACAACAGGATCAAATCAGGTTGCCTGATCCATCAACTGAAGCTGCTCCACATGTCTCACCCAGCATCTCCATTAAACTGTCCAAACGCAATAAAAACCAAAAGAGAAAACTCATGAGGAAACTAATGCTCTCAGCAAAACAAACACAAAAAAAGACAAAAAAACAAGACAAAGAGAGAAGTATGCTTCAAATGAAACATATAGGGAAAAGAAGAAACTTTACGTCGCCAAACGCTATCAAGACAATACTGAAATTAAACAAACGTACAAAGATTATATGAAGAATCGTTACATGACCAACCCTGAAAGTAAACGGGAGAAACAGGAGTATATTACCAAACGATACAGGCAAAATGTGACTTTTAGAGAGAAACAAAAGCTCTATCTGACCAAAAGATATCGAGAGGATTTAACCTTTAAGGAGAAACAGAAACTGTACCTGACCAAAAATTACAACGAAAACTCCCAGTTCAGGGAACGGCAGCGGTCTTACATGACCAAAAATTACAAAGAAAACTCCCAGTTCAGAGAACGGCAGCGGTCTTACATGACCAAAAATTACAAAGAAAACTCCCAGTTAAGAGAACGGCAGCGGTCTTACATGACCAGAAATTACAAAGAAAACTCCCAGTTCAGAGAACGGCAGCGGTCTTACATCACCAAAAATTACAAAGAAAACTCCCAGTTAAGAGAACGGCAGCGGTCTTACATGACCAGAAATTACAAAGAAAACTCCCAGTTCAGAGAACGGCAGCGGTCTTACATCACCAAAAATTACAAAGAAAACTCCCAGTTCAGAGAACGGCAGCGGTCTTACATTACAAGGCGTTACAGTAATGACCAGACATACAGAGCACGACACAGAGAGCTGATGAAGCAAAGGATGCGAGAGAAATATCACAACAATCTTGCTTTTAAAACTATGCACAACATGAGATGTGCTACGAAAATAAAAAGGAAATACAGACGTCTCGATAGACAAGCACAGGAGAGTGACAACAGTGTGATCGCAGAGGCCATATCTATATTCAGATCCCACATAAAGTCTGGTCCAACGTACCCTTGCACCGTGTGTCATAAGGCATCATTCCCAAACCAAGTGAAACAGTGCAAGAGGTCAACCTATGTGAAAAACCCACGTCTAGTTGCATCATGCCTAACTGGTAAATATGTTCATGTTTGTGATGAAGTCTGCAGAACTGAACAACAGTGCACAATGCCAGATGAGAGGAGAAAAGAATGGATCTGTCACACCTGTCATGATCACCTTAAACGTGGAGCTATGCCGTCTCTTGCTGTAGCCAACAACATGGAGCTCATTGACATTCCACCTGAACTGTGTGACCTCAACATTTTGGAGAGACATCTCATCGCCAAATGCATCCCGTTTGCCAAGATTATTCCTCTTCCCAAAGGCAGACAAAATTCAATACGAGGTAATGTAGTGTGTGTCCCCTCTGAAGTTCAAGAAACTGTACAAGCATTGCCCAGAGTGAGGAGTGAGTCTCAGGTTCTGAGAGTGAAACTGAAGAGAAGACTGTGTTACAGAGGTCATCAGCTGTTTCAGACTGTAACCTGGTCTAAACTGGTCCACGCGCTACATAAACTGAAAGAGATTCACCCACAATACAAAGATGTAACTATTAGAGATGATGCTGAACTGTGTGATCCCACACTTCCTGATGATGAGGAGGAGGAGGAAGGTGAAACAATGAATGATGATGATTATGATGAAGGTGATCTGTTGGAAATTGATGTGTTTGAGAATGAAGCATTTCAGGAGACAGAGAATGAACCTGATGACGGGCAGAATGTTGACAATGCTGAGCAGCAGTCAACTGAGCAGACACGTGACAATGAGGAACAGGAAGAAAACATGCCCAATGGAGGGTTTGCGCTTGACTCGTGCCTTCAGCCAACTGATGTGTCAGAGGAGATATTAAGTTTTAGTGAGGGTATCTACTCTGTGGCGCCTGCTGAAAGAAACAGTCCAGTTGGTTTCTTCAAAACCCCAGACTGGAGGCCATATCCTTTCCTATGCAGTTCCCTACAGGTCAGAACACACTAGATGAAAATAGACTTGTTAAGCTGTCGCCCAGCGGTTATTTCAAAGCTCGGCTTTTCTGTGTTGATAATCGTTTTGCCAGAGACACAAACTACTTGTTCTTTGCCCAGTTTGTGACAGAAATTCACTTGGCCACAAACAGCATGAGCATTCAGTTAAGGAAAGCAAAGCCTATGACCAGAGACGGACGCAGAATAACATCTGATATGTTACTGAATAAACGTGAGGTGGAAAGACTTGTGAGGAATAAAGATGCAGTAAGATTCATGCAGCCACTCAGAGGAACTCCAGCCTACTGGCAAAAAACAACCAGAGATCTCTTTGCCATGATCAGACAGTTGGGAGTTCCGACATTCTTCTGTACATTCTCAGCGGCTGAAATGCGTTGGCCTGAGGTCATCGAGGCAATAAAAAGACAACAAGGTGAGGATGTTAATTTTGACGAGCTTGACTGGTCCGCAAAGTGTGACATACTGAGGAGCAATCCTGTGACAGCCATGCGAATGTTTGATAAACGAGTAGAGGCTTTATTCAGAGACCTGATTTTCTCACAAGCAGAACCCCTTGGGAAAGTGCTCGATTTTTTCTACAGAGTAGAGTTTCAGCACAGAGGAAGCCGCACATTCATTGCCTGTTATGGATAGAAGGTGCACCGGTGTTCGAGACCGATAGTGACAAAACAGTGTGTGACTTTGTTTCAAAGTACATCTCAGCTCAGCTCCCTGACCCACGCAAACAACCTGAACTGCACAGAAAAGTGAAGGAGTTACAGATGCACAGCAGAAACCACTCTCGCACATGTTTCAGAAGCTTTGGCTCTGCCTGCAGATTTGGATTTCCTAAACAACCCTGCAAAGAGACAATGATCACCAGACCATTTGAAAGTGACAGTGACATTTCCGAAGCAGTGGAAAAGGCCAAAGACAAACTCAAACCACTGAACGCGCTCCTGAACGAACCTGAGATTGCCGAACACCTGAGTTTGGAGCAGCTCCTGGCTCGCTATAAACTGACAGTCAGTGAATATGAGAAATGCATGAGCTTAATTGCCACATCCTGCTCTGTGACCTTGAAACGTGACCCCAAAGACTGCTGGGTAAATGGGTATAATTCGTACCTTCTCAAAGCGTGGGACGCGAACCTTGACATCTCTTTTATCCTAAATGCTTATTCCTGCATCATGTATCTGACCAGCTACATAACAAAGCAAGAATCCAAAATGTCAGAGTATCTGAAAACAGTCATTGAGAACTCCAACAAGGAACATGTCAACGAATGTGACGAAATGAGAGAAGTCATGCAGGCTTATTCCAAAAAGAGAGATATCAGCCCAAGAAGCAGTCGCAAGAGCATGTGGAATCAAACTGAAAAAATGTTCACGAGGTGTTGTATTCCTACCAACTGATGACAACCCAGTTAAAATGAGTCGCCCGATGTCAGCCCTGGAAGACGCAACACCAGGAAGTGCAAGTATATGGATGACATCACTGACGGACAAGTACAAAAACAGACCTGAGACACCAGAGTTTGAGGAGATGTGTCTGGCTGATTTTGCAGCAACATGCAGACTTGTCTATGGCAATCAGGCAAAAGGCAAAGATGTTCTCCGCTTGCTGAATGACTCTGGATTTGTTCAAAGGCGAAAAAACGACAAGCCTGCTGTGATCAGATTTTACCGCCCCTCGAAGGAAAAAAGTCCTGAACAGCACTATGGATCACTGCTGAAGCTGTACCTTCCCTACAGATCAGATGCAGAACTGAAAAGGCCATTCTTACCAACGTACCAGTCCTTTTACGAAAGTGGCATTGCACGTCTGCCTGGCCGTGAGCACGGTGAGCTAGTTAAATACATTGTGAAAAGAAACAAAGACAAATACGAGAAAAACAGTAAAGAGATTGAGCAAGCTGTGGAAGAGTACGAGCAGAACAGAGGATTGATTGATGAATGGAACAACCTGGCACCTGAATCTGAACTTGTGAGGATGGAGTGCATTGATGAACTGCAAGCAGCAGAGCCAGATCACGAAAATGTACAAGAAAATGTCCCAGACTACAGTCGCCAGGTTAACGCTGTAACAGAAGCCAGAGCCATCAGAGAGCCCCCTGCAATGGATCCTGCCGTGTTACGTCAAATGTACCAGAACCTGAACCAGAAACAAGCCTGTGTCTTCTCTTTAATCAGAGATTGGTGCATTAAGCGTGTTCGTCGCCTAAATCCAGAGCCGCAGTTCATCTATATCAATGGTGGAGCTGGAGCAGGAAAGTCACATCTGATCAAATGCATCTACGCAGAGGCGTCGAAGATACTGTGCAAAGTACCCAGACATGCAGACGACACTGACATATCAAGCCCCACTGTGCTGTTGACTGCTTTCACTGGAACCGCAGCATTTAACATCTGTGGAACAACTCTGCACTCTCTGCTGAAGCTCCCCAGAAGTCTGAAACCTCCTTTTGTGGGACTGGGTAACAAACTGGATGAAGTCAGAGCAGAACTGATCAACGCTGAAATCCTCATCATTGATGAAGTGTCCATGGTGTCAAGGCCCCTCTTTGCATATGTTGATGTCAGACTGAAACAGATCAAAGGCAGCCAGAAACCTTTTGGAGGAATGTCAGTCATCGCTGTTGGAGACTTCTATCAGCTACCACCAGTGCGACAGTCTAAACCTCTGTGTGTACACGACCCAGAAGACATTGACCTGTGGCAGGAAAACTTTCAGATGATCACGCTCACTGAGATCATGCGTCAGAAGGATGATGTTGCCTTTGCAGAGATGCTGAACAGGATCCGTGTGAAAGACAAGTCAGAAGAGTTGTCTGAATCAGACAGAGCTTTGTTATCACAAGCCATCACTGAACCAGCTCAATGCCCCGCTGATGCCCTTCACATTTTTGCCACCAACAAACAGGTAGGTGCTCACAATACTGAAATACTGATGAAAAATTACTCCAACGTCACCAAAATTGATGCAGACGACTACAAAAAGGATCCGAGGAATGGGAAAATGACACGACAAGAACAACCATTCAAAGGAGGTACAAATGAGCTACCAGACACACTCCAAGTTGCAGAAGGCGTACGTGTCATGCTGACTAGAAACCTGGATGTTTCCAAAGGACTGGTGAACGGTTCGTTTGGTACTCTTATCAAAGTGGTAACCTCTGAACCGGCTGGATCTGCACATGTCAACATGCTTGGACTCCAAATGGATAATGAAACAGCATCAGGATCAGCTGACAACCTTGTTTATATCGAGAGATCAGAGGACAACCTGAAACAGAAAGGAGCTGTGCGCAGACAGTTTCCCATCAAGCTGGCTTTTGCATGCACTATTCACAAGGTTCAAGGCATGACAAGACATTCAGCTGTTGTCTCCCTGAAACACATTTTTGAGCCTGGCATGGCTTATGTGGCATTGAGCAGAGTCACCTCTCTCAGTGGACTGCACCTGCTGGACATGGATGAGAGTAAAATCTACGCCAACACTGAAATCACTGAAGCGCTTGAGGCCATGAGACAACTGAACCTGGATGACATGATGCCTCTTCTTCATCTCAGAGACACACTGAGCCGAACTGACACTCTGACCATTGTTCACCACAACACAGAGGGACTGCCAGCTCACATCAATGACATCAAGAGCCATCACGAACTGTGTCTTGCGGATGTTTTGTGTCTCACAGAAACCCACCTACAGGGCTCCTTTGTGGCAGACAGTCTTCAACTTCAGGGCTACAACATGTTCAGACGAAACAGACACCTGTCCTACACCAATGTTCCCCAGATGGCAAAGAAAGGTGGTGGTGGAGTTGCCATGTATGTCAGAAATCATATCCAAGTGCACGAGAAGCAGTACATACATAATGTAACTGACCTAGAGTTTGTGGCTCTGAAGATTGAAGCCCCAGTGAGAGCACTAATTGCAGCCGTGTACAGACCACCAGACTACTGTGTCGAGTCATTCCTGAAGAACCTGAGCAGCCTTGTGGACTCACTGGAGATCATGGATATTCAACCCATCATTGTCTGTGGTGATTTCAACGAGAATCTGAAGTCTGAAGAAAAAAAGCCAATACTGGAGATGTTTCAGTCCAGAGGGTTTCAACAACTCATCACTGATCCAACCACAGAGAAGAACACACTGTTGGACGCGGTTTTCATCTCTCAACCTCAGCAGCGTCTCCATTCTGGTGTGCTGAAGACCTACTACAGCTATCACAACCCGATTTACTGTGTATTGTCTTTTAACAGTTCATGAAACAGTGCGGTAAGCCATACAGGTTTAGTAAAATACAAGTGACTCATTTGATAAAATTGTATTTTCATCATGTTGTTATCACCATGTACATTCTTCAGTTTGCAATCAATAGGAAAATTCTTGAAGCATCATCTGTGTAAAAAAAAAAAAGGAAAAAAAAGTGTGTTTTGGCTTGTGCATTTACCAGGGAGGGTTTTGGGTTTTGGGTTGGTAAATGCACAAGCCAAAAGAGTTTCAGGAACCGAGGACAGCCAGTGTTTACAATACCTGTGCTACATGTGTAACAGACACTGAAAAATGAACAATAAAATAAATTAATTTCAATAAATAATATTTATCAATTAATATAATATATCCTATTAACTGTTAAATTAATAAAAAACATCAATACACATTTATATGCAACTGCTGAAAGTACATGTTCTCTGTGTTGTGTGAGCTGGGATGGTCACCTCCCCTGCCTCAGGGCAGGTGGCCTGACCAGAGATCATTCACTCTGTGTGCTTTCTGACCCCTACTCAACGTTCCCCTCTCCAACCTTTACCACACCACTTCCAAAACTGTGAGGATCAGCTGGGAACGGCCAGGACATGGTGGCTGTCAGTCTGCCATTGCCCAGGCACTGCAGCATCATCCTGTCAACAGTGGATCCACCACAACTGGGTTCCACAGAGTTCTTCTTCCTGCCTGCCCTGGTTGTTCTTTGCTGAAGAGAATGAGACTGTCGTGGTGCTGCTGGTTGCTGAAGGTATGACAGACAGTATGTGATTTATAGGCTACAAGTTCTGCACATGTTTTATGCCACAAAAACGTACAACATCTTTCTCTTCTCTTTTATCAGGAGCACCTACTTCCACCTCATCATCATCCGGCCACGTCTGACCAGAAACAACAGCATCATCAAAACCGTCAGTCTGCAGAGCCCTCACTGCTGGACCGCACATACACAAGTCATCCTGCTGCCAGCTTCTATGCCTGCTCACAACAGAGCCAAAGGTACCGCTTTGTTGTTTTGTCATTAAAAAAACTTGGATGACACTGTTGACAATGTAGGTTTACAACAATATCATGTCCACTGCCTTCTCCTTTCAGGTCTCCCCCACTTGACAGTAGAGACCGACAGGGCTGGACAGCTTTCTGGACCTTGTGATCTGTGTGACGGAGCACTGAGGGTGACAGGCTGATGATTCTCTGGCAGGTGATTACTTAAGGTAAATGATAATCAGTTAGGAAGGAAGTGTTGAACATGTGGTTTATGTCTTGGTCTTCACTTTCCAAAACATTTTTCTATCTTGTCTTGTCAGGTTCACCTCCCTCATTCTTCTGTTGATCATCTGGCAAGTGATGAGGTGCACTGCTGCACGGACACACAGCTCAGAACCACCAAGCCATCGTGCTGTCACTGACCACACATGACAGCACCATCCAATCTGTGCAGCAAGCAGCAAATGGCCAAGTCAAATTTGAA
Source organism: Trachurus japonicus (assembly GCF_045865225.1). Taxonomy (NCBI): domain Eukaryota; kingdom Metazoa; phylum Chordata; class Actinopteri; order Carangiformes; family Carangidae; genus Trachurus; species Trachurus japonicus. The sequence continues at coordinate 75,482 of NW_028221046.1, read as the reverse complement.
CATGGGCCACTGCAGTCAGGACTGTGCCCATGTGATATATACTGTTGAGCCCATAAGGTTTTATTCTTGGCCGTCACAACATCTATCACACGTCTGCCCGTCCTGGGTGAGGGATCCCTCCTCTGTTGCTCACCCTGAGGTTCCTCCCGTTTTTTTCCCCTTGTTAAGGGTTTTCTTGGGAGTTTTTCCTCAGTCGATGTGAGGGTCTAAGGGCAGAGTGTTGTAATGCTGCTGTGTCAAGCACTTGGAGACAACGTTTTTTAGAAATGCAATACACAAATGAACCTCCTTTCCTGCAAGTGCTGTAATAAAGACAGATTCTAACTATCCCAAGGACAGTCATTCTTATATTATGTTTACCTAGTACTTTTTGTTGATACATAGATATTTCACATTACCCTTCAACTGTTCATGATAATTTTTTGACAAAATTCAAATTTAACATGCAAGTCAATGGCACGGAATTTTCAGAGCTAGAGTGGTGATGACATCAGCTAGAGTGACAGAGGTTCAAAAAATCCTCTGACACTTTGCTCTCTATCCTGTCACCACGGCCACAAATTTCTTTCTAGACACATAATTTTCCCCCACTTTGGTAGACAAACTTGTGCTGTGTCTCACAGTGTGCTCGAAAACGCAGAGAGGCTAACAGAATTTAAACTGGGAGCCTCTAAGTGCAGCCAGTTCCCTCTCTTCCTCTCATTGACTCACATTGTAAAGTAGGAGCAGATTTTCTGAGAAAAGCAGAAATGACCTCCTTATATTTCTTGCGACGGTGAGAAAAGTTTTTGCCCTACAAACATTTAATGCACATTGGCTCGCTCAGGAAGGTCTCCTTGCCCCGATAGTCATGACCACATTCTGGTAAGAGGTACGGTTCTCTTTTCAGAGGCTGTTGTTCGGAGCTGCACAGAGCTCAAATCTCACTGCTCTGCTCTGTGTGGTGCAGACAGAGAGAGAGAGACACACACACACACACACAGACAGATAGACACACAAACACAGAGACACACTGGCTTACAGCTCATAATCAGCCTCTAAATGAGTTCATATCTTTGAGGGGAATTTTTAAACATCTCTAATAATTTATTTCTCTTACATACATTTCAGTTTATTCTTGTAATGGAGATTTCAGGATTTGGAGCTTCTTCATGTCCTGACTTTCCTCTTTAACCCTTTACTTTGAAGGACTTGAACTTTTTCTCATTAATTCCAACAATTCAGACCATTTCTCAACCATTTAAGGACTTTCACATTTTTCATTTATGAATGTATATCTTCACACTCTTTTTTTACACGTATCTTAAACAATTCTGGCATTTGCATCCATTCCACATCATTCAGTCTCTTTCTTTCTTTCTACTCCCTTTCTCTTTCTTTTTACTTCATTCCTTGTTTCCTTGTTTCTACCCCATTTCTTCAACAGACTCTTCAACTGTTACATTTAATAACGCAGGATTTTCCAACATGTTCCTCTTTCATTTCAACATTTTTACTGGTTGTAGACCTTTGACACATTTTTTCTTTTCTTTCTATTATCTAAATCAGTTCAGGTATTTTTCCACCATGTCATGTGATTCAGCCTCCTGCTGTCATGTTATACGTTTCTACTTGAGATATTGTTTAATCTATATTAGTAAGAGTTCAAAAATGTTTCCAAGCTGTCAGTTAAACTTATTTGAGTAGACTCAAGCTTTTCAATACATTCATACTATTCTTCAACAATTCAAGTAATTTGCACCCATTTCATACATCCTCCATCTTCAATCTTATACTTTTATTCTTACGATATTGTTTCATCTATATTAGTAATGGTTCAACAATGTTTTCAAGCTGTCAGTTTTATATACGAGTAGACTTCAGCCTTTCAATTTATTCATACTAATCTTCAACAATTCAAGTTGAAATCACCTATTACCTATTACAAAGCCATGGATTTTTACATTTCCCCTTAAATGACTTAAATGTTAATTTTTTCATACTAATCTTCAAAAATTCAAGTAATTTTCCAAACATTTCATACAAATTCGACATCCTTCTTATAAGTTTTACTTTTTAATATTTTCTCACCTATTTCAGATTTCAACCATTCAACTATTAAACTATAAATTTGCCGGATTTCTACATTTTTCTCAAACTTTTTATTAAGATGTTTAACTTTTACCCTTCAGATATGTTGTAGTTATTTTTAGTTATTCTGCCCTTTAACGGATTGTAACTATTCTACTTTTACACTTCAGATATTGTTTCATCTATACTAGTAATGGTTCAAAAAATGTTTTCAAACTGTTTCAAATAAATTGTGCACTTTAACCTTTCAATTCATTCATACTATTCTTCACTAATTCAAGTAATTAGCACCCATTTCATACATCCTTCATCTTTCATCTTCTACTTTTACTATTCAGATATTGTTTAATCTACATTAGTAATGGTTCAAAAATGTTTTCAAACTGTCAGTTTTAAGTAAATCTGAGTAGACTTCAGACTTTCAATTTCTTCATACTGATCTTCAACAATTCAAGTAATTTCAAACCATTTCATACTCTTCATATATTCAAGATTTCTTCAGCAGTTTCTTAACTTAATTCAGCATAGTTTCAACAATTTATTCAGCTCATTCAGCTTCCAGCTTTCAGCATTCACCCGTATTTCCTTCAGGAAATGCATTCTCTAGTTATTAGGGTGAATGCTGAAAGCATTCACACTATTGTTATTCAAATCTTTATTATTAGTGTGACTGCTGAAGCAGTCACACTATTGTTCTTCTGTTTGGCCATTTTCTTCCGCCTTTTTACGGTCTTCTTCTAGTCCTTCATACTTTGTGCTATTTCAACAATTCATATATCAAAACGTGCAGCTTTTTTTGAACTTTATCGGCATTACTTTTCTCTTTTTAACTATTTATACTTTTTAAAATATTTAACTTTTTCACAAAAAATCTCACATTCATCAAAGTCTCAACCTCTCTTCTTCACAACTCCACTGTAGTGTAGGGGGTAGGGTGGCTGTTTGCCAACCCTAAGGTCACTGGTTTGAATCTAAGGGAAGAACTCTTGTTATGTTATGTTGAATTCTGCTCTCCTCCCCCGCCTTCAATTGGTTACAGGTGTTTGTTATCTCCTTGATTACTCATACCAGTTTTCAGCACATCATCACATTACAATGAATGACAACAGTCTTGAAAGCAGTGTGCTCTCTGTAGCCGAGTGGCAGAGTAAAGGTTTAGTGATCATATGGTCATGGGTTCGATTCCTGCCTCAGTCTTTTCACTTCATTGCTTGACTTTTGATTCCAATTATTCAGCTGTCATTGGACAGTCTTTGATTCCTCATAGTATAAAGCTCATTGTAACTCAGGTTCTCTGTGGCCATATGGTTAGTGTGTTAGGTGTTGTGCTATTTCAACAATTCATATATCAAAACGTGCAGCTTTTTTTGAACTTTATCGGCGTTACTTTTCTCTTTTTAACTATTTATACTTTTTAAAATATTTAACTTTTTCTGCAAATTAAACTCTAGACAAATTATTTTCTCCAGTTTTGTAGCCACACTTGTCTTCTGGCTAAAATTCTGGTCAAAAATGCAAAGAGACTTAGATAATAATTTTAAATATTTTTTAAATGCAGCCAGGGAGCTCTCTGCTCTCATTCAGCCCAATGCTGAGAATTCTCCACAACTCTGTCTGAAACATGCTTATGTCTGTGCTCTCTGTGGCGAAGTGGCAGAGTAAAGGTTTATTGATCATGAGGTCATGGGTTCGATTCCTTACTTTTTTTTTTTAAGCAGAAGCCAGTGATCCTCTTATCAAAGGTTTTCTTTACCCCTCACATACTGTCTCTGTCTGTAGCCTAGTGGTTAGCTTGCTGGTCTGGAGACCTGAAGGTTGCTGGTTCAATTCTTGCCTCAACGACAATTATAGTGAATTATTTTCCCAGTTGTCCTCTGTTGACTTCTGATAACTTGCTTCATGTTGAAACTGCTGCTCTCAGCCTGAAATTCACAGAAATTTTCATTCTAAGTCATTCAAGCTTGACTCTCAAGCTTTCTTGATGTTGACAGTGTGCAGATCATTAACAGACAACAGTCTCTGCAACTGTGTGTGCACCGTGGCCTAGAGGCAGAGTGGAAGTCTAATGACCATGAGGTTGTGGGTTCAATTCCAACCTTGGTCAAACATTTGTATGGTGATCACTGCTTGCACTATTTGCTAATTCTGCAACAGCGTTCAGTTGCTATCAGCAGTCACACCATTTCCATTCTTGGAAATGCTTTTTCTAGTTATTAGGGTGAATGCTGAAAGCATTCACACTATTGTTATTCAAATCTTTATTATTATTATTAGTGTGACTGCTGAAGCAGTCACACTATTGTTCTTCTGTTTGGCCATTTTCTTCCGCCTTTTTACGGTCTTCTTCTAGTCCTTCATACTTTGTGCTATTTCAACAATTCATATATCAAAACGTGCAGCTTTTTTTGAACTTTATCGGCATTACTTTTCTCTTTTTAACTATTTATAATTTTTCAAATATTTAACTTTTTCACAAAAAATCTCACATTCATCAAAGTCTCAACCTCTCTTCTTCACAACTCCACTGTAGTGTAGGGGTTAGGGTAACTGCCTGCCAACCCTAAGGTCACTGGTTCGAATCCAAGGGAAGAACTCTTGTTATGTTATGTTGAATTCTGCTCTCCTCCCCCGCCTTCAATTGGTTACAGGTGTTTGTTATCTCCTTGATTACTCATACCAGTTTGCAGCACATCATCACATTACAATGAATGACAACAGTCTTGAAAGCAGTGTGCTCTCTGTAGCCGAGTGGCAGAGTAAAGGCTTAGTGATTATATGGTCATGGGTTCGATTCCTGCCTCAGTCATTTCACATCATTGCTTGACTTTTGATTCCAATTATTCAGCTGTCATTGGACAGTCTTTGATTCCTCATAGTATAAAGCTCATTGTAACTCAGGTTCTCTGTGGCCATATGGTTAGTGTGTTAGGTGTTGTGCTATTTCAACAATTCATATATCAAAACGTGCAGCTTTTTTTGAACTTTATCGGCATTACTTTTCTCTTTTTAACTATTTATACTTTTTAAAATATTTAACTTTTTCTGCAAATTAAACTCTAGACAAATTATTTTCTCCAGTTTTGTAGCCACACTTGTCTTCTGGCTAAAATTCTGGTCAAAAATGCAAAGAGACTTAGATAATAATTTAAAATATTTTTTAAATGCAGCCAGGGAGCTCTCTGCTCTCATTCAGCCCAATGCTGAGAGTTCTCCACAACTCTGTCTGTAGTCCAGTTGGTTACAGGTGTTTGTTAAGAGACGCATTAATTGCTTCTGCCACCGTTTGCAGCACATCATCACATTACAATGGCAACATGCTTATGTCTGTGCTCTCTGTGGCGAAGTGGCAGAGTAAAGGTTTATTGATCATGAGGTCATGGGTTCGATTCCTTACTTTTTTTTTTAAGCAGAAGCCAGTGATCCTCTTATCAAAGGTTTTCTTTACCCCTCACATACTGTCTCTGTCTGTAGCCTAGTGGTTAGCTTGCTGGTCTGGAGACCTGAAGGTTGCTGGTTCAAATCTTGCCTCAACAACAATTATAGTGAATTATTTTCCCAGTCGTCCTCTGTTGACTTCTGATAACTTGCTTCATGTTGAAACTGCTGCTCTCAGCCTGAAATTCACAGAAATTTTCATTCTAAGTCATTCAAGCTTGACTCTCAAGCTTTCTTGATGTTGACAGTGTGCAGATCATTAACAGACAACAGTCTCTGCAACTGTGTGTGCACCGTGGCCTAGAGGCAGAGTGAAAGTCTAATGTCCATGAGGTTGTGGGTTCGATTCCGACCTTGGTCAAACATTTGTATGGTGATCACTATTTGCTAATTCTGCAACAGCATTCAGTTGCTATCAGCAGTCACACCATTTCCATTCTTGGAAATGCTTTTTCTAGTTAGGGCCACGGGCAATCGCACCGGGCACTACTGTTATTGTGTGGATTTTTTCTTATTATTATTATTATTTTTCCACTTCCGGCCGATTTTCGATGTGCTACTAGTCCTGCAACTCGAAGAGTTGCAGGACATATTATATATCAAAACGTGCGTCCTGATCGGGATCGCTGTGCTATTACTTTTCTCAACAGTTTACGAATTTTTCGCGACGTAGTCGCGAAAAACTGCGCAAAATTTTTGCATGTAAGTCAATGGGACGGGCGAAAAAAAAAGACCGAAAAAGACCAATCATTGGAGTTTAACAAAAGTCTACTGCTCAGGCATACTTTCACCTAGAGACTCCATTTAAACTTTAAACAGTAGACACAAGTCTTGTGTATTGTCGTATTACTCCACGTTTTGATAGGTCATATAGTTTTTGATCAATCCCTGATCAATGACCATGATCATTTTTGGAGAAATTATGAGTTTATAATGGGTGTGTATTGCATGGAATGTTCGTGTCAGAGTGCGTGACATCATCGGTTAGAGTGGGAGAGAGTGAAGAAACATTCTGTATTTTTTCTGGATAAATTGCCACCACGGCCACAATTTACACTCTACAGACATAATTTTTTCAGAATTTGTAAGACAAACTTGTTATCTCTCATGTCATGTGCTCAAAATATCAGAGAGACTTACAGAACTTACAGAATCAGCCTCTGAGTGCGGCCACGTCTGTCCCTGCTCCTCATTGAGTCCAATACAAATATTTTCTGAGAGGAGCAGAACGGCCTGATGTTTTAAACTGCCAGCGTCGCCAAAATATTTACTGTAGAAACACCAAATCGTACCGAAATTTTCAGTAAGTCCTTAGAGCAACGTTGATCTGTGTTTTGTTCTGATAGGAGTTACCGTTTTGTCATGCTAAGCCTAATTGTGAGGCCGGTTTAGAGGCAGAAAATGGCTGTTTTTCTCCACGTTTCTGTCTGTCTCAGCCTGCGGGGGCCCCTATCGCCGTGGTAACCTCTTTGATCCTCAGGCCAGGGCTCGTTAACTTCATAAACAATCCACCTGGCGCTCGTTTAAATGTTTATAAACACAGACACAGCTAAATCAGACTGACACAGGATGCAGCTACTAACTAACTATGTGACAAGTCAGTCACACACACACACACACACAGACTCTAGAGCCAGCTTCATGTGATTACAGTCACACACACACACACACACACACACACACACACACACACACACACACACACACACACACAGGTAACCTAATGTGGTTACAGCTCCTCCATATCAGTGCTTATAGAAAGATGATCATGTGTCTGTCTGATCAGCTCTGTCTTGACCTTAAGATCGTGGGTTTGATTCCCATGTTGACAGAGATGGCACAACCCGCAGTAGCTCCCGTGGCCCATTCAAAATTTCCCGAGAGGAAATTTTCTAGTTATTATTCTTACTTCTTCTTCCCTTTTTCGGTCTTCAACTACTTCTTCATACTTCATAACATTCAAACAATTCATATATCAAAACGTGCGGCTTCTTCAGGAGATCATTGGATGTATTCAACTTTTTCATATCATTCATACTTTTCAAAATATTCAAACTTTATTGAAATTTTTTTCCCATAGGAATACATTGAAACGGTCTTCAAACTCTTAAAATCTTCTCCTTCTTTGAACTTCAACTGCTTCAACATACTTTCACCTACAGACTTCATTCCACTTTTAAAACGTTCACAAAACTTTCAAGTATTCACGGTATATTCAACTTTTTCATATCTTCTACCGTTATTGATCAGTACCCTTCAACTGTTCATGATCATTTTTTGACAAAATTCAAATTTAACATGCAAGTCAATGGCACGGAATTTTCAGAGGTAGAGTGGTGATGACATCAGCTAGAGTGACAGAGAGTCTAAAAATCCTCTGACACTTTGCTCTCTATCCTGTCACCACGGCCACAAATTTCTTTCTAGACACATAATTTTCCCCCACTTTGGTAGACAAACTTGTGCTGTGTCTCACAGTGTGCTCGAAAACGCAGAGAGTCTAACAGAATTTAAACTGGGAGCCTCTAAGTGCAGCCAGTTCCCTCTCTTCCTCTCATTGACTCACATTGTAAAGTAGGAGCAGATTTTCTGAGAAAAGCAGAAATGACCTCCTTATATTTCTTGCGACGGTGAGAAAAGTTTTTGCCCTACAAACATTTAATGCACATTGGCTCGCTCAGGAAGGTCTCCTTGCCCCGATAGTCATGACCACATTCTGGTAAGAGGTACGGTTCTCTTTTCAGAGGCTGTTGTTCGGAGCTGCACAGAGCTCAAATCTCACTGCTCTGCTCTGTGCGGTGCAGACAGAGAGAGAGAGACACACACACACACACACAGACAGATAGACACACAGACACAGAGACAAACTGGCTTACAGCTCATAATCAGCCTCTAAATGAGTTCATATCTTTGAGGGGAATTTTTAAACATCTCTAATAATTTATTTCTCTTACATTTCAGTTTATTCTTGTAATGGAGATTTCAGGATTTGGAGCTTCTTCATGTCCTGACTTTCCTCTTTAACCCTTTACTTTGAAGGACTTGAACTTTTTCTCATTAATTCCAACAATTCAGGCCATTTCTCAACCATTTAAGGACTTTCACATTTTTCATTTATGGATGTATATCTTCACACTCTTTTTTTACACGTATCTTAAACAATTCTGACATTTGCATCCAATCCACATCATTCAGTCTCTTTCTTTCTTTCTTTCTACTCCCTTTCTCTTTCTTTTTACTTCATTCCTTGTTTCCTTGTTTCTACCCCATTTCTATATATACCCCAGTTCTCATAATGGATATTTCAGGATTTGGAGCTTCTTCATGTCCCGACTTTAGACTTTTCCACCTTCAATCCTTACATTTTACTTTGAACGACTTGGACTTTTTCCTCATTAATTCCAACAATTCAGGCCATTTCTCAACCATGTAAGGAGTTTCATATTTTTCATTTATAAATTTATATTTTCACACTATTTTTTACACTTAAACAATTCTGGGATTTGCATCCATTCCCTATCATTCAGCCTCTTGCTTACAAGTTATACACTTCAGGTATTGCTTCATTTTTATACATATTTGTTCAACAAATACTTTCAAGCTGTTAATATATTCATTCATTTGAGTAGACCTATTTTTTCCACACCAATCTTCAAAAATTCAAGCAATTTTCCAACATCCTTCTTATAAGTTCTTCTTTTTAATTTTTTTCTCACCTATTTCAGATTTCAACCATTCAACTGTTAAACTATAAAGATGCAGGATTTCTACATTTTCCTCAAACTTTTTATTAACATGTTTAACTTTTACCCTTCAGATATGTTGTAGTTATTTTTAGTTATTCTGCCCTTTAACGGATTGTAACTACTTCTATATTATTCTACTTTTACACTTCAGATATTGTTTCATCTATATTAGTAATGGTTCAAAAAAAAATTCTAACTGTTTTAAATAACAACAAATGCATCCATTCCATATCATTCAGCCTCTTGCTTACAAGTAATTTTCCAAACATTTCTTACAAATTCACCGTCCTTCTTATAAATTTTACTTTTTAATCTTTTCTCACGTATTTCAGATTTCAACCCTTCTACTCTTACATGCTCGACTTTTAGCCTTCAGATATGATGTAGTTATTCTAACTTATCCTTCCCTTTAAAGGATTGTAACAACTTCTATGTTATTTTACTTTTATTCCTCAGATATTCTTTCATATATTAGTAATGGTTCAACAATGTTTTCAAGCCACCAGTTTTAAACTTCTTTGAGTAGACTCAAGCTTTTCAATTCATTCATACTATTCTTCATTAATTCAAGTAATTACCACCCATTTCATAAATCCTCCATCTTTCATCTTCTACTTTTACTATTCAGATATTGTTTAATCTACATTAGTAATGGTTCAAAAATGTTTTCAAACTGTCAGTTTTAAGTAAATCTGAGTAGACTTCAGACTTTCAATTTCTTCATACTGATCTTCAACAATTCAAGTAATTTCAAACCATTTCATACTCTTCATATATTGTTTCATCTCTTCAAGATTTCTTCAGCAGTTTCTTAACTTAATTCAGCATAGTTTCAACAATTTATTCAGCTCATTCAGCTTCCAGCTTCCAGCATTCACCCGTATTTCCTTCAGGAAATGCATTTTCTAGTTATTATTAGTGTGACTGCTGAAGCAGTCACACTATTGTTCTTCTGTTTGGCCATTTTCTTCCGCCTTTTTACGGTCTTCTTCTAGTCCTTCATACTTTGTGCTATTTCAACAATTCATATATCAAAACGTGCAGCTTTTTTTGAACTTTATCGGCATTACTTTTCTCTTTTTAACTATTTATACTTTTTCAAATATTTAACTTTTTCACAAAAAATCTCACATTCATCAAAGTCTCAACCTCTCTTCTTCACAACTCCACTGTAGTGTAGGGGGTAGGGTAATTGCTTGCCAACCCTAAGGTCACTGGTTCGAATCCAAGGGAAGAATTCTTGTTATGTTATGTTGAATTCTGCTCTCCTCCCCCGCCTTCAATTGGTTACAGGTGTTTGTTATCTCCTTGATTACTCATACCAGTTTGCAGCACATCATCACATTACAATGAATGACAACAGTCTTGAAAGCAGTGTGCTCTCTGTAGCCGAGTGGCAGAGTAAAGGTTTAGTGATCATATGGTTATGGGTTCGATTCCTGCCTCAGTCTTTTCACTTCATTGCTTGACTTTTGATTCCAATTATTCAGCTGTCATTGGACAGTCTTTGATTCCTCATAGTATAAAGCTCATTGTAACTCAGGTTCTCTGTGGCCATATGGTTAGTGTGTTAGGTGTTGTGCTATTTCAACAATTCATATATCAAAACGTGCAGCTTTTTTTGAACTTTATCGGCATTACTTTTCTCTTTTTAACTATTTATACTTTTTCAAATATTTAACTTTTTCTGCAAATTAAACTCTAGACAAATTATTTTCTCCAGTTTTGTAGCCACACTTGTCTTCTGGCTAAAATTCTGGTCAAAAATGCAAAGAGACTTAGATAATAATTTTAAATATTTTTTAAATGCAGCCAGGGAGCTCTCTGCTCTCATTCAGCCCAATGCTGAGAATTCTCCACAACTCTGTCTGAAACATGCTTATGTCTGTGCTCTCTGTGGCGAAGTGGCAGAGTAAAGGTTTATTGATCATGAGGTCATGGGTTCGATTCCTTACTGTTTTTTTTAAGCAGAAGCCAGTGATCCTCTTATCAAAGGTTTTCTTTACCCCTCACATACTGTCTCTGTCTGTAGCCTAGTGGTTAGCTTGCTGGTCTGGAGACCTGAAGGTTGCTAGTTCAAATCTTGCCTCAACAACACTTATAGTGAATTATTTTCCCAGTTGTCCTCTGTTGACTTCTGATAACTTGCTTCATGTTGAAACTGCTGCTCTCAGCCTGAAATTCACAGAAATTTTCATTCTAAGTCATTCAAGCTTGACTCTCAAGCTTTCTTGATGTTGACAGTGTGCAGATCATTAACAGACAACAGTCTCTGCAACTGTGTGTGCACCGTGGCCTAGAGGCAGAGTGGAAGTCTAATGACCATGAGGTTGTGGGTTCGATTCTGACCTTGGTCAAACATTTGTATGGTGATCACTGCTTGCACTATTTGCTAATTCTGCAACAGCGTTCAGTTGCTATCAGCAGTCACACCATTTCCATTCTTGGAAATGCTTTTTCTAGTTATTCTTACTTCTTCTTCCCTTTTTCGGTCTTCAACTACTTCTTCATACTTCATAACATTCAAACAATTCATATATCAAAACGTGCGGCTTCTTCAGGAGATCATTGGATGTATTCAACTTTTTCATATCATTCATACTTTTCAAAATATTCAAACTTTATTGAAATTTTTTTCCCATAGGAATACATTGAAACGGTCTTCAAACTCTTAAAATCTTCTCCTTCTTTGAACTTCAACTGCTTCAACATACTTTCACCTACAGACTTCATTCCACTTTTAAAACGTTCACAAAACTTTCAAGTATTCACGGTATATTCAACTTTTTCATATCTTCTACCGTTATTGATCAGTACCCTTCAACTGTTCATGATCATTTTTTGACAAAATTCAAATTTAACATGCAAGTCAATGGCACGGAATTTTCAGAGGTAGAGTGATAATGACATCAGCTAGAGTGACAGAGAGTCTAAAAATCCTCTGACACTTTGCTCTCTATCCTGTCACCACGGCCACAAATTTCTTTCTAGACACATAATTTTCCCCCACTTTGGTAGACAAACTTGTGCTGTGTCTCACAGTGTGCTCGAAAACGCAGAGAGTCTAACAGAATTTAAACTGGGAGCCTCTAAGTGCAGCCAGTTCCCTCTCTTCCTCTCATTCACTCCCATTGAAAAGTAGGAGCAGATTTTCTGAGAAAAGCAGAAATGACCTCCTTATATTTCTTGCGACGGTGAGAAAAGTTTTTGCCCTACAAACATTTAATGCACATTGGCTCGCTCAGGAAGGTCTCCTTGCCCCGATAGTCATGACCACATTCTGATAAGAGGTGCGGTTCTCTTTTCAGAGGCTGTTGTTCGGAGCTGCACAGAGCTCAAATCTCACTGCTCTGCTCTGTGCGGTGCAGACAGAGAGAGAGAGACACACACACACACACACAGACAGATAGACACACAGACACAGAGACACACTGGCTTACAGCTCATAATCAGCCTCTAAATGAGTTCATATCTTTGAGGGGAATTTTTAAACATCTCTAATAATTTATTTCTCTTACATACATTTCAGTTTATTCTTGTAATGGAGATTTCAGGATTTGGAGCTTCTTCATGTCCTGACTTTCCTCTTTAACCCTTTACTTTGAAGGACTTGAACTTTTTCTCATTAATTCCAACAATTCAGACCATTTCTCAACCATTTAAGGACTTTCACATTTTTCATTTATGAATGTATATCTTCACACTCTTTTTTTACACGTATCTTAAACAATTCTGGCATTTGCATCCAATCCACATCATTCAGTCTCTTTCTTTCTTTCTACTCCCTTTCTCTTTCTTTTTACTTCATTCCTTGTTTCCTTGTTTCTACCCCATTTCTATATATACCCCAGTTCTCATAATGGATATTTCAGGATTTGGAGCTTCTTCATGTCCCGACTTTAGACTTTTCCACCTTCAATCCTTACATTTTACTTTGAACGACTTGGACTTTTTCCTCATTAATTCCAACAATTCAGGCCATTTCTCAACCATGTAAGGAGTTTCATATTTTTCATTTATAAATTTATATTTTCACACTATTTTTTACACTTAAACAATTCTGGGATTTGCATCCATTCCCTATCATTCAGCCTCTTGCTTACAAGTTATACACTTCAGGTATTGCTTCATTTTTATACATATTTGTTCAACAAATACTTTCAAGCTGTTAATATATTCATTCATTTGAGTAGACCTATTTTTTCCACACCAATCTTCAAAAATTCAAGCAATTTTCCAACATCCTTCTTATAAGTTCTTCTTTTTAATTTTTTTCTCACCTATTTCAGATTTCAACCATTCAACTGTTAAACTATAAAGATGCAGGATTTCTACATTTTCCTCAAACTTTTTATTAACATGTTTAACTTTTACCCTTCAGATATGTTAAAGTTATTTTTAGTTATTCTGCCCTTTAACGGATTGTAACTGCTTCTATATTTTTCTACTTTTACACTTCAGATATTGTTTCATCTATATTAGTAATGGTTCAAAAAAAATTTTCTAACTGTTTTAAATAACAACAAATGCATCCATTCCATATCATTCAGCCTCCTGCTTACAAGTTATACTCTTCAGGTATTGCTTCATCTTTATTTATATTTGTTCAACAAATGATGGTTCAACAATGTTTTCAAGCCACCAGTTTTAAACTTCTTTGAGTAGACTCAAGGTTTTCAATTCATTCATACTATTCTTCATTAATTCAAGTAATACCCCCCATTTCATACATCCTCCATCTTTCATCTTCTACTTTAACTATTCAGATAGTGTTTAATCTACATTAGTAATGGTTCAAAAATGTTTTCAAACTGTCAGTTTTAAGTAAATTTGAGTAGACTTCAGACTTTCAATTTCTTCATACTGATCTTCAACAATTCAAGTAATTTCAAACCATTTCATACTCTTCATATATTGTTTCATCTCTTCAAGATTTCTTCAGCAGTTTCTTAACTTAATTCAGCATAGTTTCAACAATTTATTCAGCTCATTCAGCTTCCAGCTTCCAGCATTCACCCGTATTTCCTTCAGGAAATGCATTTTCTAGTTAGTGTGACTGCTGAAGCAGTCACACTATTGTTCTTCTGTTTGGCCATTTTCTTCCGCCTTTTTACGGTCTTCTTCTAGTCCTTCATACTTTGTGCTATTTCAACAATTCATATATCAAAACGTGCAGCTTTTTTTGAACTTTATCGGCATTACTTTTCTCTTTTTAACTATTTATACTTTTTCAAATATTTAACTTTTTCACAAAAAATCTCACATTCATCAAAGTCTCAACCTCTCTTCTTCACAACTCCACTGTAGTGTAGGGGTTAGGGTGGATGCTTGCCAACCCTAAGGTCACTGGTTCGAATCCAAGGGAAGAACTCTTGTTATGTTATGTTGAATTCTGCTCTCCTCCCCCGCCTTCAATTGGTTACAGGTGTTTGTTATCTGCTTGATTACTCATACCAGTTTGCAGCACATCATCACATTACAATGAATGACAACAGTCTTGAAAGCAGTGTGCTCTCTGTAGCCGAGTGGCAGAGTAAAGGTTTAGTGATCATATGGTCATGGGTTCGATTCCTGCCTCAGTCTTTTCACTTCATTGCTTGACTTTTGATTCCAATTATTCAGCTGTCATTGGACAGTCTTTGATTCCTCATAGTATAAAGCTCATTGTAACTCAGGTTCTCTGTGGCCATATGGTTAGTGCTCAGCCTGAAATTCACAGAAATTTTCATTCTAAGTCATTCAAGCTTGACTCTCAAGCTTTCTTGATGTTGACAGTGTGCAGATCATTAACAGACAACAGTCTCTGCAACTGTGTGTGCACTGTGGCCTAGAGGCAGAGTGGAAGTCTATTGACCATGAGGTTGTGGGTTCGATTCTGACCTTGGTCAAACATTTGTATGGTGATCACAGCTTGCACTATTTGCTAATTCTGCAACAGCGTTCAGTTGCTGTCAGCAGTCACACCATTTCCATTCTTGGAAATGCTTTTTCTAGTTATTAGTGTGACTGCTGAAGCAGTCACACTATTGTTCTTCTGTTTGGCCATTTTCTTCCGCCTTTTTACGGTCTTCTTCTAGTCCTTCATACTTTGTGCTATTTCAACAATTCATATATCAAAACGTGCAGCTTTTTTTGAACTTTATCGGCATTACTTTTCTCTTTTTAACTATTTATACTTTTTAAAATATTTAACTTTTTCACAAAAAATCTCACATTCATCAAAGTCTCAACCTCTCTTCTTCACATCTCCACTGTAGTGTAGGGGTTAGGGTGGATGATTGCCAACCCTAAGGTCACTGGTTTGAATCCAAGGGAAGAACTCTTGTTATGTTATGTTGAATTCTGCTCTCCTCCCCCGCCTTCAATTGGTTACAGGTGTTTGTTATCTCCTTGATTACTCGTACCAGTTTGCAGCACATCATCACATTACAATGAATGACAACAGGTTTGAAAGCAGTGTGCTCTCTGTAGCCGAGTGGCAGAGTAAAGGTTTAGTGATCATATGGTCATGGGTTCGATTCCTGCCTCAGTCTTTTCACTTCATTGCTTGACTTTTGATTCCAATTATTCAGCTGTCATTGGACAGTCTTTGATTCCTCATAGTATAAAGCTCATTGTAACTCAGGTTCTCTGTGGCCATATGGTTAGTGCTCAGCCTGAAATTCACAGACATTTTCATTCTAAGTCATTCAAGCTTGACTCTCAAGCTTTCTTGATGTTGACAGTGTGCAGATCATTAACAGACAACAGTCTCTGCAACTGTGTGTGCACTGTGGCCTAGAGGCAGAGTGGAAGTCTAATGACCATGAGGATGTGGGTTCGATTCTGACCTTGGTCAAACATTTGTATGGTGATCACAGCTTGCACTATTTGCTAATTCTGCAACAGCGTTCAGTTGCTGTCAGCAGTCACACCATTTCCATTCTTGGAAATGCTTTTTCTAGTTATTAGTGTGACTGCTGAAGCAGTCACACTATTGTTCTTCTGTTTGGCCATTTTCTTCCGCCTTTTTACGGTCTTCTTCTAGTCCTTCATACTTTGTGCTATTTCAACAATTCATATATCAAAACGTGCAGCTTTTTTTGAACTTTATCGGCATTACTTTTCTCTTTTTAACTACTTATACTTTTTCAAATATTTAACTTTTTCACAAAAAATCTCACATTCATCAAAGTCTCAACCTGTCTTCTTGATAACTCCACTGTAGTGTAGTGGGTAGGGTAACTGCTTGCCAACCCTAAGGTCACTGGTTCGAATCCAAGGGAAGAACTCTTGTTATGTTATGTTGAATTCTGCTCTCCTCCCCCGCCTTCAGTTGGTTACAGGTGTTTGTTATCTCCTTGATTACTCATACCAGTTTGCAGCACATCATCACATTACAATGAATGACAACAGTTTTGAAAGCAGTGTGCTCTCTGTAGCCGAGTGGCAGAGTAAAGGTTTAGTGATCATATGGTCATGGGTTCGATTCCTGCCTCAGTCTTTTCACTTCATTGCTTGACTTTTGATTCCAATTATTCAGCTGTCATTGGACAGTCTTTGATTCCTCATAGTATAAAGCTCATTGTAACTCAGGTTCTCTGTGGCCATATGGTTAATGTGTTAGGTGTTGTGCTATTTCAACAATTCATATATCAAAACGTGCAGCTTTTTTTGAACTTTATCGGCATTACTTTTCTCTTTTTAACTATTTATACTTTTTCAAATATTTAACTTTTTCTGCAAATTAAACTCTAGACAAATTATTTTCTCCAGTTTTGTAGCCACACTTGTCTTCTGGCTAAAATTCTGGTCAAAAATGCAAAGAGACTTAGATAATAATTTAAAATATTTTTTAAATGCAGCCAGGGAGCTCTCTGCTCTCATTCAGCCCAATGCTGAGAGTTCTCCACAACTCTGTCTGTAGTCCAGTTGGTTACAGGTGTTTGTTAAGAGACGCATTAATTGCTTCTGCCACCGTTTGCAGCACATCATCACATTACAATGGCAACATGCTTATGTCTGTGCTCTCTGTGGCGAAGTGGCAGAGTAAAGGTTTATTGATCATGAGGTCATGGGTTCGATTCCTTACTTTTTTTTTCAAGCAGAAGCCAGTGATCCTCTTATCAAAGGTTTTCTTTACCCCTCACATACTGTCTCTGTCTGTAGCCTAGTGGTTAGCTTGCTGGTCTGGAGACCTGAAGGTTGCTGGTTCAATTCTTGCCTCAACAACAATTATAGTGAATTATTTTCCCAGTTGTCCTCTGTTGACTTCTGATAACTTGCTTCATGTTGAAACTGCTGCTCTCAGCCTGAAATTCACAGAAATTTTCATTCTAAGTCATTCAAGCTTGACTCTCAAGCTTTCTTGATGTTGACAGTGTGCAGATCATTAACAGACAACAGTCTCTGCAACTGTGTGTGCACCGTGGCCTAGAGGCAGAGTGAGAGTCCAATGACCATGAGGTTGTGGGTTCGATTCCGACCTTGGTCAAACATTTGTATGGTCATCACTGCTTGCACTATTTGCTAATTCTGCAACAGCATTCAGTTGCTATCAGCAGTCACACCATTTCCATTCTTGGAAATGCTTTTTCTAGTTATTCTTACTTCTTCTTCCCTTTTTCGGTCTTCAACTACTTCTTCATACTTCATAACATTCATACAATTCATATATCAAAACGTGCGTCTTCTTCAGGAGATTATAGGATGTATTCAACTTTTTCATATCATTCATACTTTTCAAAATATTCAAACTTTATTGAAATTTTTTTCCCATAGGAATACATTGAAACGGTCTTCAAACTCATCAAATCTCCTCCTTCTTTGAACTTCAACTGCTTCAACATACTTTCACCTACATACTTCATTCAACTTTTAAAATGTTCACAAAACTTTCAAGTATTCACGGTATATTCAACTTTTTCATATCTTCTACCGTTATTGATCAGTACACTTCAACTGTTCATGATCATTTTTTGACAAAATTCAAATTTAACATGCAAGTCAATGGCACGGAATGTTCAGAGGTAGAGTGGTGATGACATCAGCTAGAGTGACAGAGGTTCAAAAAATCCTCTGACACTTTGCTCTCTATCCTGTCACCACGGCCACAAATTTCTTTCTAGACACATAATTTTCCCCCACTTTGGTAGACAAACTTGTGCTGTGTCTCACAGTGTGCTCGAAAACGCAGAGAGGCTAACAGAATTTAAACTGGGAGCCTCTAAGTGCAGCCAGTTCCCTCTCTTCCTCTCATTGACTCACATTGTAAAGTAGGAGCAGATTTTCTGAGAAAAGCAGAAATGACCTCCTTATATTTCTTGCGACGGTGAGAAAAGTTTTTGCCCTACAAACATTTAATGCACATTGGCTCGCTCAGGAAGGTCTCCTTGCCCCGATAGTCATGACCACATTCTGGTAAGAGGTACGGTTCTCTTTTCAGAGGCTGTTGTTCGGAGCTGCACAGAGCTCAAATCTCACTGCTCTGCTCTGTGTGGTGCAGACAGAGAGAGAGAGACACACACACACACACACAGACAGATAGACACACAAACACAGAGACACACTGGCTTACAGCTCATAATCAGCCTCTAAATGAGTTCATATCTTTGAGGGGAATTTTTAAACATCTCTAATAATTTATTTCTCTTACATACATTTCAGTTTATTCTTGTAATGGAGATTTCAGGATTTGGAGCTTCTTCATGTCCTGACTTTCCTCTTTAACCCTTTACTTTGAAGGACTTGAACTTTTTCTCATTAATTCCAACAATTCAGACCATTTCTCAACCATTTAAGGACTTTCACATTTTTCATTTATGAATGTATATCTTCACACTCTTTTTTTACACGTATCTTAAACAATTCTGGCATTTGCATCCATTCCACATCATTCAGTCTCTTTCTTTCTTTCTACTCCCTTTCTCTTTCTTTTTACTTCATTCCTTGTTTCCTTGTTTCTACCCCATTTCTTCAACAGACTCTTCAACTGTTACATTTAATAACGCAGGATTTTCCAACATGTTCCTCTTTCATTTCAACATTTTTACTGGTTGTAGACCTTTGACACATTTTTTCTTTTCTTTCTATTATCTAAATCAGTTCAGGTATTTTTCCACCATGTCATGTGATTCAGCCTCCTGCTGTCATGTTATACGTTTCTACTTGAGATATTGTTTAATCTATATTAGTAAGAGTTCAAAAATGTTTCCAAGCTGTCAGTTAAACTTATTTGAGTAGACTCAAGCTTTTCAATACATTCATACTATTCTTCAACAATTCAAGTAATTTCCACCCATTTCATACATCCTCCATCTTCAATCTTATACTTTTATTCTTACGATATTGTTTCATCTATATTAGTAATGGTTCAACAATGTTTTCAAGCTGTCAGTTTTATATACGAGTAGACTTCAGCCTTTCAATTTATTCATACTAATCTTCAACAATTCAAGTTGAAATCACCTATTACCTATTACAAAGCCATGGATTTTTACATTTCCCCTTAAATGACTTAAATGTTAATTTTTTCATACTAATCTTCAAAAATTCAAGTAATTTTCCAAACATTTCATACAAATTCGACATCCTTCTTATAAGTTTTACTTTTTAATATTTTCTCACCTATTTCAGATTTCAACCATTCAACTATTAAACTATAAATTTGCCGGATTTCTACATTTTTCTCAAACTTTTTATTAAGATGTTTAACTTTTACCCTTCAGATATGTTGTAGTTATTTTTAGTTATTCTGCCCTTTAACGGATTGTAACTATTCTACTTTTACACTTCAGATATTGTTTCATCTATACTAGTAATGGTTCAAAAAATGTTTTCAAACTGTTTCAAATAAATTGTGCACTTTAACCTTTCAATTCATTCATACTATTCTTCACTAATTCAAGTAATTAGCACCCATTTCATACATCCTTCATCTTTCATCTTCTACTTTTACTATTCAGATATTGTTTAATCTACATTAGTAATGGTTCAAAAATGTTTTCAAACTGTCAGTTTTAAGTAAATCTGAGTAGACTTCAGACTTTCAATTTCTTCATACTGATCTTCAACAATTCAAGTAATTTCAAACCATTTCATACTCTTCATATATTGTTTCATCTCTTCAAGATTTCTTCAGCAGTTTCTTAACTTAATTCAGCATAGTTTCAACAATTTATTCAGCTCATTCAGTTTACAGCTTTCAGCATTCACCCGTATTTCCTTCAGGAAATGCATTTTCTAGTTATTAGGGTGAATGCTGAAAGCATTCACACTATTGTTATTCAAATCTTTATTAGGGTGAATGCTGAAAGCATTCACACTATTGTTATTCAAATCTTTATTATTATTATTATTAGGGTGAATGCTGAAAGCATTCACACTATTGTTATTCAAATCTTTATTATTATTATTAATATTATTATTATTCTTACTTCTTCCCTTTTTTGGCCCTTAACTACTTCTTCATACTTTCTACTATTCAAACAATTCATATATCAAAACGTGCGGCTTCTTCAGGAGATCATGGGATGTATTCAACTTTTTCATATCATTCATACTTTTCAAAATATTCAAACTTAATTGAAAAATTTTTCCCCATAGGAATACATTGAATCGGTCTTCAAACTGTTCAAATCCTCTCCTTCTTTGAACTTCAACTGCTTCAACATACTTTCACCTACAGACTTCATTCCACTTTTAAAACGTTCACAAAACTTTCAAGTATTCACGGTATATTCAACTTTTTCATATCTTCTACCGTTATTGATCAGTACCCTTCAACTGTTCATGATCATTTTTTGACAAAATTCAAATTTAACATGCAAGTCAATGGCACGGAATTTTCAGAGCTAGAGTGATGATGACATCAGCTAGAGTGACAGAGAGTCTAAAAATCCTCTGACACTTTGCTCTCTAACCTGTCACCACGGCCACAAATTTCTTTCTAGACACATAATTTTCCCCCACTTTGGTAGACAAACTTGTGCTGTGTCTCACAGTGTGCTCGAAAACGCAGAGAGGCTAACAGAATTTAAACTGGGAGCCTCTAAGTGCAGCCAGTTCCCTCTCTTCCTCTCATTGACTCACATTGTAAAGTAGGAGCAGATTTTCTGAGAAAAGCAGAAATGACCTCCTTATATTTCTTGCGACGGTGAGAAAAGTTTTTGCCCTACAAACATTTAATGCACATTGGCTCGCTCAGGAAGGTCTCCTTGCCCCGATAGTCATGACCACATTCTGGTAAGAGGTACGGTTCTCTTTTCAGAGGCTGTTGTTCGGAGCTGCACAGAGCTCAAATCTCACTGCTCTGCTCTGTGTGGTGCAGACACAGAGAGAGAGACACACACACACACACAGACAGATAGACACACAGACACAGAGACACACTGGCTTACAGCTCATAATCAGCCTCTAAATGAGTTCATATCTTTGAGGGGAATTTTTAAACATCTCTAATAATTTATTTCTCTCACATACATTTCAGTTTATTCTTGTAATGGAGATTTCAGGATTTGGAGCTTCTTCATGTCCTGACTTTCCTCTTTAACCCTTTACTTTGAAGGACTTGAACTTTTTCTCATTAATTCCAACAATTCAGACCATTTCTCAACCATTTAAGGACTTTCACATTTTTCATTTATGAATGTATATCTTCACACTCTTTTTTTACACGTATCTTAAACAATTCTGGCATTTGCATCCATTCCACATCATTCAGTCTCTTTCTTTCTTTCTACTCCCTTTCTCTTTCTTTTTACTTCATTCCTTGTTTCCTTGTTTCTACCCCATTTCTATATATACCCCAGTTCTCATAATGGATATTTCAGGATTTGGAGCTTCTTCATGTCCTGACTTTAGACTTTTCCACCTTCAATCCTTACATTTTACTTTGAAGGACTTTGACTTTTTCCTCATTAATTCCAACAATTCAGGCCATTTCTCAACCATGTAAGGAGTTTCATATTTTTCATTTATAAATTTATATTTTCACACTATTTTTTACACTTAAACAATTCTGGGATTTGCATCCATTCCCTATCATTCAGTCTCTTGCTTACAAGTTATACACTTCAGGTATTGCTTCATTTTTATACATATTTGTTCAACAAATACTTTCAAGCTCTTAATATATTTATTCATTTGAGTAGACCTATTTTTTCCACACCAATCTTCAAAAATTCAAGCAATTTTCCAACATCCTTCTTATAAGTTTTTCTTTTTAATTTTTTTCTCACCTATTTCAGATTTCAACCATTCAACTGTTAAACTATAAAGATGCAGGATTTCTACATTTTCCTCAAACTTTTTATTAACATGTTTAACTTTTACCCTTCAGATATGTTGTAGTTATTCTGCCCTTTAACGGATTGTAACTACTTCTATATTATTCTACTTTTACACTTCAGATATTGTTTCATCTATATTAGTAATGGTTCAAAAAAAAAATTCTAACTGTTTTAAATAACAACAAATGCATCCATTCCATATCATTCAGCCTCCTGCTTACAAGTTATACTCTTCAGGTATTGCTTCATCTTTATTTATATTTGTTCAACAAATGCTTTCAAGCTGTTAATATATTTATTCATTTGAGTAGATTGAAATGTTAATTTTTTCACACCAATCTTCAAAAATTCAAGCAATTTTCCAAACATTTCATACAAATTCAACGTCCTTCTTATAAGTTTTACTTTTTAATCTTTTCTCACGTATTTCAGATTTCAACCCTTCTACTCTTACATGCTCGACTTTTAGCCTTCAGATATGATGTAGTTATTCTAACTTATCCTTACCTTTAAAGGATTGTAACAACTTCTATATTATTTTACTTTTATTCCTCAGATATTCTTTCATATATTAGTGATGGTTCAACAATGTTTTCAAGCCACCAGTTTTAAACTTGTTTGAGTAGACTCAAGCTTTTCAATTCATTCATACTATTCTTCATTAATTCAAGTAATTAGCACCCATTTCATACATCCTCCATCTTTCATCTTCTACTTTTACTATTCAGATATTGTTTAATCTACATTAGTAATGGTTCAAAAATGTTTTCAAACTGTCAGTTTTAAGTAAATCCGAGTAGACTTCAGACTTTCAATTTCTTCATACTGATCTTCAACAATTCAAGTAATTTCAAACCATTTCATACTCTTCATATATTGTTTCATCTCTTCAAGATTTCTTCAGCAGTTTCTTAACTTAATTCAGCATAGTTTCAACAATTTATTCAGCTCATTCAGCTTACAGCTTTCAGCATTCACCCGTATTTCCTTCAGGAAATGCATTTTCTAGTTATTATTATTATTATTCTGTACACTTCTTCCGTTTTTCGGTCTTTAACTACTTCTTCATACTTTCTACTATTCAAACAATTCATATATCAAAACGTGCAGCTTCTTCAGGAGATCATTGGATCCATTCAACTTTTTCATTATCATTCATACTTTTCAAAATATTCAAACTTTATTGAAAAATTTTTCCCATAGGAATACATTGAAACTGTCTTCAAACTCTTAAAATCTTCTCCTTCTTTGAACTTCAACTGCTTCAACATACTTTCACCTACAGACTTCATTCAACTTTTAAAACGTTCACAAAACTTTCAAGTATTCACGGTACATTCAACTTTTTCATATCTTCTACCATTATTGATCAGTACCCTTCAACTGTTCATGATAATTTTTTGACAAAATTCAAATTTAACATGCAAGTCAATGGCACGGAATTTTCAGAGCTAGAGTGGTGATGACATCAGCTAGAGTGACAGAGGTTCAAAAAATCCTCTGACACTTTGCTCTCTAACCTGTCACCACGGCCACAAATTTCACTCTGGACACATAATTTTCCCCCACTTTGGTAGACAAACTTGTCCTGTGTCTCACAGTGTGCTCGAAAACGCAGAGAGGCTAACAGAATTCAAACTCGGAGCCTCTAAGTGCAGCCAGTTCCCTCTCTTCCTCTCATTGACTCCCATTGAAAAGTAGGAGCAGATTTTCTGAGAAAAGCAGAAATGACCTCCTTATCTTTCCTGCGACTGTGAGAAAAGTTTTTGTCCTACAAACATTTAATGCACATTGGCTCGCTCAGGAAGGTCTCCTTGCCCCGATAGTCATGACCACATTCTGGTAAGAGGTACGGTTCTCTTTTCAGAGGCTGTTGTTCGGAGCTGCACAGAGCTCAAAATCTCACTGCTCTGCTCTGTGTGGTGCAGACAGAGAGAGAGACACACACACACACACACACACACACACACACAGACAGAGAGACACACAAACACAGAGACACACTGGCTTACAGCTCATAATCAGCCTCTAAATGAGTTCATATCTTTGAGGGGAATTTTTAAACATCTCTAATAATTTATTTCTCTTACATACATTTCAGTTTATTCTTGTAATGGAGATTTCAGGATTTGGAGCTTCTTCATGTCCTGACTTTCCTCTTTAACCCTTTACTTTGAAGGACTTGAACTTTTTCTCATTAATTCCAACAATTCAGACCATTTCTCAATCATTTAAGGACTTTCACATTTTTCATTTATGAATGTATATCTTCACACTCTTTTTTTAAACGTATCTTAAAACAATTCTGGCATCATTCAGTCTCTTTCTTTCTTTCTTTCTTTCTACTCCCTTTCTCTTTCTTTTTACTTCATTCCTTGTTTCCTTGTTTCTACCCCATTTCTATATATACCCCAGTTCTCATAATGGATATTTCAGGATTTGGAGCTTCTTCATGTCCTGACTTTAGACTTTTCCACCTTCAATCCTTACATTTTACTTTGAAGGACTTGGACTTTTTTCTCATTAATTCCAACAATTCAGGCCATTTCTCAACCATGTAAGGAGTTTCATATTTTTCATTTATAAATTTATATTTTCACACTATTTTTTACACTTAAACAATTCTGGGATTTGCATCCATTCCCTATCATTCAGTCTCTTGCTTACAAGTTATACACTTCAGGTATTGCTTCATTTTTATACATATTTGTTCAACAAATACCTTCAAGCTCTTAATATATTTATTCATTTGAGTAGACCTATTTTTTCCACACCAATCTTCAAAAATTCAAGCAATTTTCCAACATCCTTCTTATAAGTTCTTCTTTTTAATTTTTTTCTCACCTATTTCAGATTTCAACCATTCAACTGTTAAACTATAAAGATGCAGGATTTCTACATTTTCCTCAAACTTTTTATTAACATGTTTAACTTTTACCCTTCAGATATATTGTAGTTATTTTTAGTTATTCTGCCCTGATTGTAACTACTTCTATATTATTCTACTTTTACACTTCAGATATTGTTTCATCTATATTAGTAATGGTTCAAAAAAAAATTTCTAACTGTTTTAAATAACAACAAATGCATCCATTCCATATCATTCAGCCTCCTGCTTACAAGTTATACTCTTCAGGTATTGCTTCATCTTTATTTATATTTGTTCAACAAATGCTTTCAAGCTGTTAAAGCAGATATCAGTGGAATGTTTTTGTTAATATAAGTCCTAAATAGTCCTATTTTCCGTCAGCAATCACTTACATGAAGTATTTCAGCCTAAACACGAGTCTCTCCGTCACTCTGCTCTGCTGTAACCCGAGGAGAAAATTTTCCTTGTGGGATACAAGTGTTATCCAATGAGGGGAGAGAACGGCATGAAGGGCTGTGTGTGCAGCCAAGGGATGCGCGTGAATGTGGTGACGTAGCACGAGGACCAATTGATGCCTGACAAGGGCGGGGGCTGCTTACTCATGGTGCGTTCAAAGAAACTCGTACTTTGTGTTTTTCCTTCCTGTGAAGTCATACCAGTTCGATCTGGTACGAGTTCACGGGTCGGAAGTTACGAGTGGCCGTTATAGGGAACTTTCACAGACAACAGGACGGTAAAAACACGAGCTACGGGTTACCTGGAACGCTACCAAGTCGTAGTTGTGACTTGAAGCTGTAACTTACGGTTTCAAAAGCCTGCCTTGAACGCAGCATTAGCCGAAACGGCCGTGAAGCTGATATCTGCTTTAATATATTTATTCATTTGAGTAGACTGAAATGTTAATTTTTTCACACCAATCTTCAAAAATTCAAGCAATTTTCCAAACATTTCTAACAAATTCAACGTCCTTCTTTTAAGTTTTACTTTTTAATCTTTTCTCACGTATTTCAGATTTCAACCCTTCTACTCTTCCATGCTCGACTTTTAGCCTTCAGATATGATGTAGTTATTCTAACTTATCCTTCCCTTTAAAGGATTGTAACAACTTCTATGTTATTTTACTTTTATTCCTCAGATATTCTTTCATAAATTAGTAATGGTTCAACAATGTTTTCAAGCCACCAGTTTTAAACTTCTTGGAGTAGACTCAAGCTTTTCAATTCATTCAGACTATTCTTCATTAATTCAAGTAATTACCACCCATTTCATACATCCTCCATCTTTCATCTTCTACTTTTACTATTCAGATATTGTTTAATCTACATTAGTAATGGTTCAAAAATGTTTTCAAACTGTCAGTTTTAAGTAAATCTGAGTAGACTTCAGACTTTCAATTTCTTCATACTGATCTTCAACAATTCAAGTAATTTCAAACCATTTCATACTCTTCATATATTCAAGATTTCTTCAGCAGTTTCTTAACTTAATTCAGCATAGTTTCAACAATTTATTCAGCTCATTCAGCTTCCAGCTTTCAGCATTCACCCGTATTTCCTTCAGGAAATGCATTTTCTAGTTATTATTCTTTTCACTTCTTCCCTTTTTTGGCCCTTAACTACTTCTTCATACTTTCTACTATTCAAACAATTCATATATCAAAACGTGCGTCTTCTTCAGGAGATTATGGGGTACATTCAACTTTTTCATATCATTCATACTTTTCAAAATATTTAAACTTTATTGAAAAATTTTTCCCATAGGAATACATTGAAACGGTCTTCAAACTCTTAAAATCTTCTCCTTCTTTGAACTTCAACTGCTTCAACATACTTTCACCTACAGACTTCATTCCACTTTTAAAACGTTCACAAAACTTTCAAGTATTCACGGTATATTCAACTTTTTCATATCTTCTACCGTTATTGATCAGTACACTTCAACTGTTCATGATCATTTTTTGACAAAATTCAAATTTAACATGCAAGTCAATGGCACGGAATTTTCAGAGCTAGAGTGGTGATGACATCAGCTAGAGTGACAGAGGTTCAAAAAATCCTCTGACACTTTGCTCTCTAACCTGTCACCACGGCCACAAATTTCACTCTGGACACATAATTTTCCCCCACTTTGGTAGACAAACTTGTCCTGTGTCTCACAGTGTGCTCGAAAACGCAGAGAGGCTAACAGAATTTAAACTCGGAGCCTCTAAGTGCAGCCAGTTCCCTCTCTTCCTCTCATTGACTCCCATTGTAAAGTAGGAGCAGATTTTCTGAGAAAAGCAGAAATGACCTCCTTATCTTTCCTGCGACTGTGAGAAAAGTTTTTGCCCTACAAACATTTAATGCACATTGGCTCGCTCAGGAAGGTCTCCTTGCCCCGATAGTCATGACCACATTCTGGTAAGAGGTACGGTTCTCTTTTCAGAGGCTGTTGTTCGGAGCTGCACAGAGCTCAAATCTCACTGCTCTGCTCTGTGTGGTGCAGACAGAGAGAGAGACACACACACACACACACACACACACACACACACACACACACACACACACACACACAGACAGAGAGACACACAACCACAGAGACAAACTGGCTTACAGCTCATAATCAGCCTCTAAATGAGTTCATATCTTTGAGGGGAATTTTTAAACATCTCTAATAATTTATTTCTCTTACATACATTTCAGTTTATTCTTGTAATGGAGATTTCAGGATTTGGAGCTTCTTCATGTCCTGACTTTCCTCTTTAACCCTTTACTTTGAAGGACTTGAACTTTTTCTCATTAATTCCAACAATTCAGACCATTTAAGGACTTTCACATTTTTCATTTATGAATGTATATCTTCACACTCTTTTTTAAACGTATCTTAAACAATTCTGGCATCATTCAGTCTCTTTCTTTCTTTCTTTCTTTCTTTCTACTCCCTTTCTCTTTCTTTTTACTTCATTCCTTGTTTCCTTGTTTCTACCCCATTTCTATATATACCCCAGTTCTCATAATGGATATTTCAGGATTTGGAGCTTCTTCATGTCCTGACTTTAGACTTTTCCACCTTCAATCCTTACATTTTACTTTGAACGACTTGGACTTTTTCCTCATTAATTCCAACAATTCAGGCCATTTCTCCACCATGTAAGGAGTTTCATATTTTTCATTTATAAATTTATATTTTCACACTATTTTTTACACTTAAACAATTCTGGGATTTGCATCCATTCCCTATCATTCAGTCTCTTGCTT
Organism: Trachurus japonicus; assembly: GCF_045865225.1. Lineage (NCBI taxonomy): Eukaryota > Metazoa > Chordata > Actinopteri > Carangiformes > Carangidae > Trachurus > Trachurus japonicus. The sequence goes on along the minus strand of NW_028221046.1, from coordinate 46,858 downwards.
ACAAGTTATACACTTCAGGTATTGCTTCATTTTTATACATATTTGTTCAACAAATACTTTCAAGCTCTTAATATATTTATTCATTTGAGTAGACCTATTTTTTCCACACCAATCTTCAAAAATTCAAGCAATTTTCCAACATCCTTCTTATAAGTTCTTCTTTTTAATTTTTTTCTCACCTATTTCAGATTTCAACCATTCAACTGTTAAACTATAAAGATGCAGGATTTCTGCTGAAGCAGTCACACTATTGTTCTTCTGTTTGGCCATTTTCTTCCGCCTTTTTACGGTCTTCTTCTAGTCCTTCATACTTTGTGCTATTTCAACAATTCATATATCAAAACGTGCAGCTTTTTTTGAACTTTATCGGCATTACTTTTCTCTTTTTAACTATTTATACTTTTTAAAATATTTAACTTTTTCACAAAAAATCTCACATTCATCAAAGTCTCAACCTCTCTTCTTCACAACTCCACTGTAGTGTAGGGGTTAGGGTGGATGTTTGCCAACCCTAAGGTCACTGGTTCGAATCCAAGGGAAGAACTCTTGTTATGTTATGTTGAATTCTGCTCTCCTCCCCCGCCTTCAATTGGTTACAGGTGTTTGTTATCTCCTTGATTACTCATACCAGTTTGCAGCACATCATCACATTACAATGAATGACAACAGGTTTGAAAGCAGTGTGCTCTCTGTAGCCGAGTGGCAGAGTAAAGGTTTAGTGATCATATGGTCATGGGTTCGATTCCTGCCTCAGTCTTTTCACTTCATTGCTTGACTTTTGATTCCAATTATTCAGCTGTCATTGGACAGTCTTTGATTCCTCATAGTATAAAGCTCATTGTAACTCAGGTTCTCTGTGGCCATATGGTTAGTGTGTTAGGTGTTGTGCTATTTCAACAATTCATATATCAAAACGTGCAGCTTTTTTTGAACTTTATCGGCATTACTTTTCTCTTTTTAACTATTTATACTTTTTAAAATATTTAACTTTTTCTGCAAATTAAACTCTAGACAAATTATTTTCTCCAGTTTTGTAGCCACACTTGTCTTCTGGCTAAAATTCTGGTCAAAAATGCAAAGAGACTTAGATAATAATTTAAAATATTTTTTAAATGCAGCCAGGGAGCTCTCTGCTCTCATTCAGCCCAATGCTGAGAGTTCTCCACAACATGCCTATGTCTGTGCTCTCTGTGGCAAAGTGGCAGAGTAAAGGTTTATTGATCATGAGGTGATGGGTTCGATTCCTTACTTTTTTTTTAAAGCAGAAGCCAGTGATCCTCTTATCAAAGGTTTTCTTTGCCCCTCAAATACTGTCTCTGTCTGTAGCCTAGTGGTTAGCTTGCTGGTCTGGAGACCTGAAGGTTGCTGGTTCAAATCTTGCCTCAACAACAATTATAGTGAATTATTTTCCCAGTCGTCCTCTGTTGACTTCTGATAACTTGCTTCATGTTGAAACTGCTGCTCTCAGCCTGAAATTCACAGACATTTTCATTCTAAGTCATTCAAGCTTGACTCTCAAGCTTTCTTGATGTTGACAGTGTGCAGATCATTAACAGACAACAGTCTCTGCAACTGTGTGTGCACTGTGGCCTAGAGGCAGAGTGGAAGTCTAATGACCATGAGGTTGTCGGTTCGATTCCGACCTTGGTCAAACATTTGAATGGTGATCACTGCTTGCACTATTTGCTAATTCTGCAACAGCGTTCAGTTGCTATCAGCAGTCACACCATTTCCATTCTTGGAAATGCTTTTTCTAGTTAGGGTGAATGCTGAAAGCATTCACACTATTGTTATTCAAATCTTTATTATTATTATTATTATTAGGGTGAATGCTGAAAGCATTCACACTATTGTTATTCAAATCTTTATTAGTGTGACTGCTGAAGCAGTCACACTATTGTTCTTCTGTTTGGCCATTTTCTTCCGCCTTTTTACGGTCTTCTTCTAGTCCTTCATACTTTGTGCTATTTCAACAATTCATATATCAAAACGTGCAGCTTTTTTTGAACTTTATCGGCATTACTTTTCTCTTTTTAACTATTTATACTTTTTAAAATATTTAACTTTTTCACAAAAAATCTCACATTCATCAAAGTCTCAACCTCTCCACTGTAGTGTAGGGGTTAGGGTGGATGTTTGCCAACCCTAAGGTCACTGGTTCGAATCCAAGGGAAGAACTCTTGTTATGTTATGTTGAATTCTGCTCTCCTCCCCCGCCTTCAATTGGTTACAGGTGTTTGTTATCTCCTTGATTACTCATACCAGTTTGCAGCACATCATCACATTACAATGAATGACAACAGTCTTGAAAGCAGTGTGCTCTCTGTAGCCGAGTGGCAGAGTAAAGGTTTATTGATCATATGGTCATGGGTTCGATTCCTGCCTCAGTCTTTTCACTTCATTGCTTGACTTTTGATTCCAATTATTCAGCTGTCATTGGACAGTCTTTGATTCCTCATAGTATAAAGCTCATTGTAACTCAGGTTCTCTGTGGCCATATGGTTAGTGCTCAGCCTGAAATTCACAGACATTTTCATTCTAAGTCATTCAAGCTTGACTCTCAAGCTTTCTTGATGTTGACAGTGTGCAGATCATTAACAGACAACAGTCTCTGCAACTGTGTGTGCACCGTGGCCTAGAGGCAGAGTGGAAGTCTAATAACCATGAGGATGTGGGTTCGATTCTGACCTTGGTCAAACATTTGTATGGTGATCACAGCTTGCACTATTTGCTAATTCTGCAACAGCGTTCAGTTGCTGTCAGCAGTCACACCATTTCCATTCTTGGAAATGCTTTTTCTAGTTATTAATATTATTATTATTCTTACTTCTTCCCTTTTTTGGCCCTTAACTACTTCTTCATACTTTCTACTATTCAAACAATTCATATATCAAAACGTGCGGCTTCTTCAGGAGATCATTGGATGTATTCAACTTTTTCATATCATTCATACTTTTCAAAATATTCAAACTTTATTGAAAAATTTTTCCCCATAGGAATACATTGAATCGGTCTTCAAACTGTTCAAATCCTCTCCTTCTTTGAACTTCAACTGCTTCAACATACTTTCACCTACAGACTTCATTCCACTTTTAAAACGTTCACAAAACTTTCAAGTATTCACGGTATATTCAACTTTTTCATATCTTCTACCGTTATTGATCAGTACCCTTCAACTGTTCATGATCATTTTTTGACAAAATTCAAATTTAACATGCAAGTCAATGGCACGGAATTTTCAGAGCTAGAGTGGTGATGACATCAGCTAGAGTGACAGAGGTTCAAAAAATCCTCTGACACTTTGCTCTCTATCCTGTCACCACGGCCACAAATTTCTTTCTAGACACATAATTTTCCCCCACTTTGGTAGACAAACTTGTGCTGTGTCTCACAGTGTGCTCGAAAACGCAGAGAGGCTAACAGAATTTAAACTGGGAGCCTCTAAGTGCAGCCAGTTCCCTCTCTTCCTCTCATTGACTCACATTGTAAAGTAGGAGCAGATTTTCTGAGAAAAGCAGAAATGACCTCCTTATATTTCTTGCGACGGTGAGAAAAGTTTTTGCCCTACAAACATTTAATGCACATTGGCTCGCTCAGGAAGGTCTCCTTGCCCCGATAGTCATGACCACATTCTGGTAAGAGGTACGGTTCTCTTTTGAGAGGCTGTTGTTCGGAGCTGCACAGAGCTCAAATCTCACTGCTCTGCTCTGTGTGGTGCAGACAGAGAGAGAGAGACACACACACACACACACACACACACACACAGACAGATAGACACACAGACACAGAGACACACTGGCTTACAGCTCATAATCAGCCTCTAAATGAGTTCATATCTTTGAGGGGAATTTTTAAACATCTCTAATAATTGCTTCTCTTACATACATTTCAGTTTATTCTCGTAATGGAGATTTCAGGATTTGGAGCTTGTTCATGTCCTGACTTTCAGCTTTTCCACCTCTTTAACCCTTTACTTTGAAGGGCTTGAACTTTTTCTCATTAATTCCAACAATTCAGACCATTTCTCAATCATTTAAGGACTTTCGCATTTTTCATTTATAAATGTATATCTTCACACTTTTTTTTTTACACTTGTCTTAAACAATTCTGGCATTTGCATCCATTCGATATCATTCAGCCTCCTGCTCACAAGTTATACACTTCAGGTATTGCTTCATCTTTATACATATTTGTTCAACAAATGCTTTGAAGCTGTTAATAATAGATTTATTAGAGAAAACTTAAATTTTAATTTTTTCATACTAATCTTAGAAAATTCAAGCAATTTTCCAAACACTTCATACAAATTCAACACCCTTCTTATAAGTTTGACTTTTTAATATTTTCTTACCTATTTCAGATTTCAACCATTCAACTGTTAAACTGTAAATATGCAGGACTTCTACATTTTCCTCAAACTTTTATTAGCATGTTTTACTTTTACCCTTCAGATATGTTGTAGTTATTTTTAGTTATTCTGCCCTTTAACGGATTGTAACTACTTCTATATTATTCTACTTTTACACTTCAGATATTGTTTCATCTATATTAGTAATGGTTCAAAAAATGTTTTCAAACTGTTTTAAATAAATCTGAGTGCACTTTAACCTTTCAATTCATTCATACTGTTCTTCACTAATTCAAGTAATTACCACCCATTTCATACATCCTCCATCTTTCATCTTCTACTTTTACTATTCAGATATTGTTTAATCTACATTAGTAATGGTTCAAAAATGTTTTCAAACTGTCAGTTTTAAGTAAATTCGAGTAGACTTCAGACTTTCAATTTCTTCATACTGATCTTCAACAATTCAAGTAATTTCAAACCTTTTCATACTCTTCATATATTCAAGATTTCTTCAGCAGTTTCTTAACTTAATTCAGCATAGTTTCAACAATTTATTCAGCTCATTCAGCTTCCAGCTTCCAGCATTCACCCGTATTTCCTTCAGGAAATGCATTTTCTAGTTATTCTTACTTCTTCCCTTTTTTGGCCCTTAACTACTTCTTCATACTTTCTACTATTCAAACAATTCATATATCAAAACGTGCGGCTTCTTCAGGAGATCATGGGATGTATTCAACTTTTTCATATCATTCATACTTTTCAAAATATTCAAACTTTATTGAAAAATTTTTCCCCATAGGAATACATTGAATCGGTCTTCAAACTGTTCAAATCCTCTCCTTCTTTGAACTTCAACTGCTTCAACATACTTTCACCTACAGACTTCATTCCACTTTTAAAACGTTCACAAAACTTTCAAGTATTCACGGTATATTCAACTTTTTCATATCTTCTACCGTTATTGATCAGTACCCTTCAACTGTTCATGATCATTTTTTGACAAAATTCAAATTTAACATGCAAGTCAATGGCACGGAATTTTCAGAGCTAGAGTGATGATGACATCAGCTAGAGTGACAGAGAGTCTAAAAATCCTCTGACACTTTGCTCTCTATCCTGTCACCACGGCCACAAATTTCTTTCTAGACACATAATTTCCCCCCACTTTGGTAGACAAACTTGTGCTGTGTCTCACAGTGTGCTCGAAAACGCAGAGAGGCTAACAGAATTTAAACTGGGAGCCTCTAAGTGCAGCCAGTTCCCTCTCTTCCTCTCATTGACTCACATTGTAAAGTAGGAGCAGATTTTCTGAGAAAAGCAGAAATGACCTCCTTATATTTCTTGCGACGGTGAGAAAAGTTTTTGCCCTACAAACATTTAATGCACATTGGCTCGCTCAGGAAGGTCTCCTTGCCCCGATAGTCATGACCACATTCTGGTAAGAGGTACGGTTCTCTTTTCAGAGGCTGTTGTTCGGAGCTGCACAGAGCTCAAATCTCACTGCTCTGCTCTGTGTGGTGCAGACAGAGAGAGAGAGACACACACACACACACACAGACAGAGAGACACACAGACACAGAGACACACTGGCTTACAGCTCATAATCAGCCTCTAAATGAGTTCATATCTTTGAGGGGAATTTTTAAACATCTCTAATAATTTATTTCTCTTACATACATTTCAGTTTATTCTTGTAATGGAGATTTCAGGATTTGGAGCTTCTTCATGTCCTGACTTTCCTCTTTAACCCTTTACTTTGAAGGACTTGAACTTTTTCTCATTAATTCCAACAATTCAGACCATTTCTCAACCATTTAAGGACTTTCACATTTTTCATTTATGAATGTATATCTTCACACTCTTTTTTTACACGTATCTTAAACAATTCTGGCATTTGCATCCATTCCACATCATTCAGTCTCTTTCTTTCTTTCTACTCCCTTTCTCTTTCTTTTTACTTCATTCCTTGTTTCCTTGTTTCTACCCCATTTCTATATATACCCCAGTTCTCATAATGGATATTTCAGGATTTGGAGCTTCTTCATGTCCTGACTTTAGACTTTTCCACCTTCAATCCTTACATTTTACTTTGAAGGACTTTGACTTTTTCCTCATTAATTCCAACAATTCAGGCCATTTCTCAACCATGTAAGGAGTTTCATATTTTTCATTTATAAATTTATATTTTCACACTATTTTTTACACTTAAACAATTCTGGGATTTGCATCCATTCCCTATCATTCAGTCTCTTGCTTACAAGTTATACACTTCAGGTATTGCTTCATTTTTATACATATTTGTTCAACAAATACTTTCAAGCTCTTAATATATTTATTCATTTGAGTAGACCTATTTTTTCCACACCAATCTTCAAAAATTCAAGCAATTTTCCAACATCCTTCTTATAAGTTCTTCTTTTTAATTTTTTTCTCACCTATTTCAGATTTCAACCATTCAACTGTTAAACTATAAAGATGCAGGATTTCTACATTTTCCTCAAACTTTTTATTAACATGTTTAACTTTTACCCTTCAGATATGTTGTAGTTATTCTGCCCTTTAACGGATTGTAACTACTTCTATATTATTCTACTTTTACACTTCAGATATTGTTTCATCTATATTAGTAATGGTTCAAAAAAAAAATTCTAACTGTTTTAAATAACAACAAATGCATCCATTCCATATCATTCAGCCTCCTGCTTACAAGTTATACTCTTCAGGTATTGCTTCATCTTTATTTATATTTGTTCAACAAATGCTTTCAAGCTGTTAATATATTTATTCATTTGAGTAGACTGAAATGTTAATTTTTTCACACCAATCTTCAAAAATTCAAGCAATTTTCCAAACATTTCATACAAATTCAACGTCCTTCTTATAAGTTTTACTTTTTAATCTTTTCTCACGTATTTCAGATTTCAACCCTTCTACTCTTACATGCTCGACTTTTAGCCTTCAGATATGATGTAGTTATTCTAACTTATCCTTACCTTTAAAGGATTGTAACAACTTCTATATTATTTTACTTTTATTCCTCAGATATTCTTTCATATATTAGTGATGGTTCAACAATGTTTTCAAGCCACCAGTTTTAAACTTGTTTGAGTAGACTCAAGCTTTTCAATTCATTCATACTATTCTTCATTAATTCAAGTAATTACCACCCATTTCATACATCCTCCATCTTTCATCTTCTACTTTTACTATTCAGATATTGTTTAATCTACATTAGTAATGGTTCAAAAATGTTTTCAAACTGTCAGTTTTAAGTAAATCTGAGTAGACTTCAGACTTTCAATTTCTTCATACTGATCTTAAACAATTCAAGTAATTTCAAACCATTTCATACTCTTCATATATTGTTTCATCTCTTCAAGATTTCTTCAGCAGTTTCTTAACTTAATTCAGCATAGTTTCAACAATTTATTCAGCTCATTCAGCTTACAGCTTTCAGCATTCACCCGTATTTCCTTCAGGAAATGCATTTTCTAGTTATTATTATTCTTACTTCTTCTTCCCTTTTTCGGTCTTCAACTACTTCTTCATACTTCATAACATTCATACAATTCATATATCAAAACGTGCGTCTTCTTCAGGAGATTATAGGATGTATTCAACTTTTTCATATCATTCATACTTTTCAAAATATTCAAACTTTATTGAAATTTTTTTCCCATAGGAATACATTGAATCGGTCTTCAAACTCATCAAATCTCCTCCTTCTTTGAACTTCAACTGCTTCAACATACTTTCACCTACATACTTCATTCAACTTTTAAAATGTTCACAAAACTTTCAAGTATTCACGGTATATTCAACTTTTTCATATCTTCTACTGTTATTGATCAGTACACTTCAACTGTTCATGATCATTTTTTGACAAAATTCAAATTTAACATGCAAGTCAATGGCACGGAATGTTCAGAGGTAGAGTGGTGATGACATCAGCTAGAGTGACAGAGGTTCAAAAAATCCTCTGACACTTTGCTCTCTATCCTGTCACCACGGCCACAAATTTCTTTCTAGACACATAATTTTCCCCCACTTTGGTAGACAAACTTGTGCTGTGTCTCACAGTGTGCTCGAAAACGCAGAGAGGCTAACAGAATTTAAACTGGGAGCCTCTAAGTGCAGCCAGTTCCCTCTCTTCCTCTCATTGACTCACATTGTAAAGTAGGAGCAGATTTTCTGAGAAAAGCAGAAATGACCTCCTTATATTTCTTGCGACGGTGAGAAAAGTTTTTGCCCTACAAACATTTAATGCACATTGGCTCGCTCAGGAAGGTCTCCTTGCCCCGATAGTCATGACCACATTCTGGTAAGAGGTACGGTTCTCTTTTCAGAGGCTGTTGTTCGGAGCTGCACAGAGCTCAAATCTCACTGCTCTGCTCTGTGTGGTGCAGACAGAGAGAGAGAGACACACACACACACACACACACACACACACAGACAGAGAGACACACAGACACAGAGACACACTGGCTTACAGCTCATAATCAGCCTCTAAATGAGTTCATATCTTTGAGGGGAATTTTTAAACATCTCTAATAATTTATTTCTCTTACATACATTTCAGTTTATTCTTGTAATGGAGATTTCAGGATTTGGAGCTTCTTCATGTCCTGACTTTAGACTTTTCCACCTTCAATCCTTACATTTTACTTTGAACGACTTGGACTTTTTCCTCATTAATTCCAACAATTCAGGCCATTTCTCAACCATGTAAGGAGTTTCATATTTTTCATTTATAAATTTATATTTTCACACTATTTTTTACACTTAAACAATTCTGGGATTTGCATCCATTCCCTATCATTCAGTCTCTTGCTTACAAGTTATACACTTCAGGTATTGCTTCATTTTTATACATATTTGTTCAACAAATACTTTCAAGCTCTTAATATATTTATTCATTTGAGTAGACCTATTTTTTCCACACCAATCTTCAAAAATGCAAGCAATTTTCCAACATCCTTCTTATAGCCTAAGTTCTTCTTTTTATTTTTTTTCTCACCTATTTCAGATTTCAACCATTCAACTGTTAAACTATAAAGATGCAGGATTTCTACATTTTCCTCAAACTTTTTATTAACATGTTTAACTTTTACCCTTCAGATATGTTGTAGTTATTCTGCCCTTTAACGGATTGTAACTACTTCTATATTATTCTACTTTTACACTTCAGATATTGTTTCATCTATATTAGTAATGGTTCAAAAAAAAAATTCTAACTGTTTTAAATAACAACAAATGCATCCATTCCATATCATTCAGCCTCCTGCTTACAAGTTATACTCTTCGGGTATTGCTTCATCTTTATTTATATTTGTTCAACAAATGCTTTCAAGCTGTTAATATATTTATTCATTTGAATAGACTGAAATGTTAATTTTTTCACACCAATCTTCAAAAATTCAAGCAATTTTCCAAACATTTCATACAAATTCAACGTCCTTCTTATAAGTTTTACTTTTTAATCTTTTCTCACGTATTTCAGATTTCAACCCTTCTACTCTTACATGCTCGACTTTTAGCCTTCAGATATGATGTAGTTATTCTAACTTATCCTTACCTTTAAAGGATTGTAACAACTTCTATATTATTTTACTTTTATTCCTCAGATATTCTTTCATATATTAGTGATGGTTCAACAATGTTTTCAAGCCACCAGTTTTAAACTTGTTTGAGTAGACTCAAGCTTTTCAATTCATTCATACTATTCTTCATTAATTCAAGTAATTACCACCCATTTCATACATCCTCCATCTTTCATCTTCTACTTTTACTATTCAGATATTGTTTAATCTACATTAGTAATGGTTCAAAAATGTTTTCAAACTGTCAGTTTTAAGTAAATCTGAGTAGACTTCAGACTTTCAATTTCTTCATAGCCTACTGATCTTCAACAATTCAAGTAATTTCAAACCATTACATACTCTTCATATATTGTTTAATCTCTTCAAGATTTCTTCAGCAGTTTCTTAACTTAAAGCTGGCCTGTGGAGTTTATACATATAAAACAATGTCCGTTACATTGCAGCCACTGCCAAACGACTTATTAGGATGATCATTGAACGCATCTCCACCACACAACAGTCCCTGGTTTACCCAGGAGCGCAATTGCCTCTGAGGAGCGACTTTCCCGCGCTGTCGCACAGGGAATTACGCATGCAACGCAACACGTTCGGATTTGACGTAGGGTTTAGAGCGCTGGTAAACAGAAGAGAAGAAGAACATGTTATCTTATTTTTGTCTAGTCTGATATGCAGCCGGTGGAAGCACTGACACTGCAGCCACCGGAGCGGAGGAGACTCGACGGCGGATTCGTCCCGCCCCCCTCCCCCCCGACACGCACCGCACCGTAACTGGAGAGATCCGCCCGGTGAGCGCGTTCAGAGTCGACCACCGTACCCCCCCTCTCGCTGACTTCCGCGGTCCTGGACCGCACAGGTACCAGGAGACCAAGACCCCCTGTCATGTCGGTCCTCCGCCCTCTCTGATCCGCCGCTAGTTGCCAGAGCCCCGCGGAGCCCAGTCTCTCCCTCCTCTCCCACACTTCAGCACCTGTCCTGCTACAGCTTGCCTCGCTCCACCGTCCTTTACTTTTGAAGTAGCTATAACTAATAATAATGCAACGTATAGCCTAACTATACACGCGTATGAGTGATCAGAACAGTAAATTGTTTACACTACTTTTAAAAGGAGTAAAGTCATTTAAAACGAGGAACGAGCCGAGCCGACACTGTGCAGCCCAGGACAGGTGCTGAAGTGCGGATGAGAGGAGTGGACAGACCGGGCAGGAGCAACCAGCCCAGAGGCGTCTCAGTCCTCGGCCGTCTTTAATGTCTCGAGACACCCCTTTCAATCCGTTTAAGGTTATTTGTTTGTGTTTAGGGAGGCTATATTTGCTTAGAATATTTTTTGGCAACCAGAAAAGCAATGTTTGACCCGGCGTGGCGGCGCCATCACACTCGCTCGCAAAAAAAAAAAAAAAGACAAGAAAAAAGGAAAGAAAAAACGCACTTACACACATTTTGGAGGAGGGAAGCGCGTCACAGCATCATTTTTATTAAATCATAGTTTTCTCTAAATTAAGACAGTGTGCGGGACTATTTTTCACCCAGCCCCCCCCCCCAAAATGTAGGCCTATGTATAAAAATATGAAAATAAATTCCGTGGGCCTAGATATCGTTTAGGGATTTTTTTTTTTTTTTTTTTACTAAACATTTACAGTTTCATTCCGTGTAAACGTTTACACATGTATAAGGTCACACCCCTAAATAAATGCCAAAGCTGAATGACCACAACTTTTTTTTCTCTTCCTACTTCGCCAGTCACCTGGTTGCCTGGTTACCTGCACTTACCGTTCGGAGAGGGAGGGAGGGAAGGGGGGGGTTCAACGTCATCGAACGGCGCAGGCTGACTGTTGCAGTAGCCTACTCGAAAAAAAACACGGCTGATGGCTCGTAATGAGCAAAGCTCCACAGGGCAGCTTTAATTCAGCATAGTTTCAACAATTTATTCAGCTCATTCAGCTTCCAGCTTCCAGCATTCACCCGTATTTCCTTCAGGAAATGCATTTTCTAGTTAGGGTGAATGCTGAAAGCATTCACACTATTGTTATTCAAATCTTTATTATTATTAGGGTGAATGCTGAAAGCATTCACACTATTGTTATTCAAATCTTTATTATTATTATTATTATTATTCTGTACACTTCTTCCGTTTTTCGGTCTTTAACTACTTCTTCATACTTTCTACTATTCAAACAATTCATATATCAAAACGTGCAGCTTCTTCAGGAGATCATTGGATCCATTCAACTTTTTCATTATCATTCATACTTTTCAAAATATTCAAACTTTATTGAAATTTTTTTCCCATAGGAATACATTGAAACTGTCTTCAAACTCTTAAAATCTTCTCCTTCTTTGAACTTCAACTGCTTCAACATACTTTCACCTACAGACTTCATTCAACTTTTAAAACGTTCACAAAACTTTCAAGTATTCACGGTACATTCAACTTTTTCATATCTTCTACCATTATTGATCAGTACCCTTCAACTGTTCATGATCATTTTTTGACAAAATTCAAATTTAACATGCAAGTCAATGGCACGGAATGTTCAGAGCTAGAGTGGTGATGACATCAGCTAGAGTGACAGAGGTTCAAAAAATCCTCTGACACTTTGCTCTCTAACCTGTCACCACGGCCACAAATTTCACTCTGGACACATAATTTTCCCCCACTTTGGTAGACAAACTTGTCCTGTGTCTCACAGTGTGCTCGAAAACGCAGAGAGGCTAACAGAATTTAAACTGGGAGCCTCTAAGTGCAGCCAGTTCCCTCTCTTCCTCTCATTGACTCCCATTGTAAAGTAGGAGCAGATTTTCTGAGAAAAGCAGAAATGACCTCCTTATCTTTCCTGCGACGGTGAGAAAAGTTTTTGCCCTACAAACATTTAATGCACATTGGCTCGCTCAGGAAGGTCTCCTTGCCCCGATAGTCATGACCACATTCTGGTAAGAGGTACGGTTCTCTTTTCAGAGGCTGTTGTTCGGAGCTGCACAGAGCTCAAATCTCACTGCTCTGCTCTGTGTGGTGCAGACAGAGAGAGAGAGACACACACACACACACACACACACACACACACACACAGACAGAGAGACACACAACCACAGAGACACACTGGCTCACAGCTCATAATCAGCCTCTAAATGAGTTCATATCTTTGAGGGGAATTTTTAAACATCTCTAATAATTTATTTCTCTTACATACATTTCAGTTTATTCTTGTAATGGAGATTTCAGGATTTGGAGCTTCTTCATGTCCTGACTTTCCTCTTTAACCCTTTACTTTGAAGGACTTGAACTTTTTCTCATTAATTCCAACAATTCAGACCATTTAAGGACTTTCACATTTTTCATTTATGAATGTATATCTTCACACTCTTTTTTTAAACGTATCTTAAACAATTCTGGCATCATTCAATCTCTTTCTTTCTTTCTTTCTTTCTTTCTTTCTTTCTTTCTACTCTACTCCCTTTCTCTTTCTTTTTACTTCATTCCTTGTTTCCTTGTTTCTACCCCATTTCTATATATACCCCAGTTCTCATAATGGATATTTCAGGATTTGGAGCTTCTTCATGTCCTGACTTTAGACTTTTCCACCTTCAATCCTTACATTTTACTTTGAAGGACTTGGACTTTTTCCTCATTAATTCCAACAATTCAGGCCATTTCTCAACCATGTAAGGAGTTTCATATTTTTCATCTATAAATTTATATTTTCACACTATTTTTTACACTTAAACAATTCTGGGATTTGCATCCATTCCCTATCATTCAGTCTCTTGCTTACAAGTTATACACTTCAGGTATTGCTTCATTTTTATACATATTTGTTCAACAAATACTTTCAAGCTCTTAATATATTTATTCATTTGAGTAGACCTATTTTTTTCCACACCAATCTTCAAAAATTCAAGCAATTTTCCAACATCCTTCTTATAAGTTCTTCTTTTTAATTTTTTTCTCACCTATTTCAGATTTCAACCATTCAACTGTTAAACTATAAAGATGCAGGATTTCTACATTTTCCTCAAACTTTTTATTAACATGTTTAACTTTTACCCTTCAGATATGTTGTAGTTATTTTTAGTTATTCTGCCCTTTAACGGATTGTAACTACTTCTATATTATTCTACTTTTACACTTCAGATATTGTTTCATCTATATTAGTAATGGTTCAAAAAAAAAATTCTAACTGTTTTAAATAACAACAAATGCATCCATTCCATATCATTCAGCCTCCTGCTTACAAGTAATTTTCCAAACATTTCTTACAAATTCAACGTCCTTCTTATAAGTTTTACTTTTTAATCTTTTCTCACGTATTTCAGATTTCAACCCTTCTACTCTTACATGCTCGACTTTTAGCCTTCAGATATGATGTAGTTATTCTAACTTATCCTTCCCTTTAAAGGATTGTAACAACTTCTATGTTATTTTACTTTTATTCCTCAGATATTCTTTCATAAATTAGTAATGGTTCAACAATGTTTTCAAGCCACCAGTTTTAAACTTCTTTGAGTAGACTCAAGCTTTTCAATTCATTCATACTATTCTTCATTAATTCAAGTAATTACCACCCATTTCATACATCCTCCATCTTTCATCTTCTACTTTTACTATTCAGATATTGTTTAATCTACATTAGTAATGGTTCAAAAATGTTTTCAAACTGTTTAAAATAAATCTGAGTGCACTTTAACCTTTCAATTCATTCATACTATTCTTCATTAATTCAAGTAATTAGCACCCATTTCATACATCCTCCATCTTTCATCTTCTACTTTTACCATTCAGATATTGTTTAATCTACATTAGTAATGGTTCAAAAATGTTTTCAAACTGTCAGTTTTAAGTAAATCTGAGTAGACTTCAGACTTTTAATTTCTTCATACTGATCTTCAACAATTCAAGTAATTTCAAACCATTTCATACTCTTCATATATTCAAGATTTCTTCAGCAGTTTCTTAACTTAATTCAGCATAGTTTCAACAATTTATTCAGCTCATTCAGCTTCCAGCTTTCAGCATTCACCCGTATTTCCTTCAGGAAATGCATTCTCTAGTTATTATTATTCTTACTTCTTCTTCCCTTTTTCGGTCTTCAACTACTTCTTCATACTTCATAACATTCAAACAATTCATATATCAAAACGTGCGGCTTGTTCAGGAGATCATTGGATGTATTCAACTTTTTCATATCATTCATACTTTTCAAAATATTCAAACTTTATTGAAATTTTTTTCCCATAGGAATACATTGAAACGGTCTTCAAACTCTTAAAATCTTCTCCTTCTTTGAACTTCAACTGCTTCAACATACTTTCACCTACAGACTTCATTCCACTTTTAAAACGTTCACAAAACTTTCAAGTATTCACGGTATATTCAACTTTTTCATATCTTCTACCGTTATTGATCAGTACCCTTCAACTGTTCATGATCATTTTTTGACAAAATTCAAATTTAACATGCAAGTCAATGGCACGGAATTTTCAGAGGTAGAGTGGTGATGACATCAGCTAGAGTGACAGAGAGTCTAAAAATCCTCTGACACTTTGCTCTCTATCCTGTCACCACGGCCACAAATTTCTTTCTAGACACATAATTTTCCCCCACTTTGGTAGACAAACTTGTGCTGTGTCTCACAGTGTGCTCGAAAACGCAGAGAGTCTAACAGAATTTAAACTGGGAGCCTCTAAGTGCAGCCAGTTCCCTCTCTTCCTCTCATTGACTCACATTGTAAAGTAGGAGCAGATTTTCTGAGAAAAGCAGAAATGACCTCCTTATATTTCTTGCGACGGTGAGAAAAGTTTTTGCCCTACAAACATTTAATGCACATTGGCTTGCTCAGGAAGGTCTCCTTGCCCCGATAGTCATGACCACATTCTGGTAAGAGGTACGGTTCTCTTTTCAGAGGCTGTTGTTCGGAGCTGCACAGAGCTCAAATCTCACTGCTCTGCTCTGTGCGGTGCAGACAGAGAGAGAGAGACACACACACACACACACAGACAGATAGACACACAGACACAGAGACAAACTGGCTTACAGCTCATAATCAGCCTCTAAATGAGTTCATATCTTTGAGGGGAATTTTTAAACATCTCTAATAATTTATTTCTCTTACATTTCAGTTTATTCTTGTAATGGAGATTTCAGGATTTGGAGCTTCTTCATGTCCTGACTTTCCTCTTTAACCCTTTACTTTGAAGGACTTGAACTTTTTCTCATTAATTCCAACAATTCAGGCCATTTCTCAACCATTTAAGGACTTTCACATTTTTCATTTATGGATGTATATCTTCACACTCTTTTTTTACACGTATCTTAAACAATTCTGACATTTGCATCCAATCCACATCATTCAGTCTCTTTCTTTCTTTCTTTCTTTCTACTCCCTTTCTCTTTCTTTTTACTTCATTCCTTGTTTCCTTGTTTCTACCCCATTTCTATATATACCCCAGTTCTCATAATGGATATTTCAGGATTTGGAGCTTCTTCATGTCCCGACTTTAGACTTTTCCACCTTCAATCCTTACATTTTACTTTGAACGACTTGGACTTTTTCCTCATTAATTCCAACAATTCAGGCCATTTCTCAACCATGTAAGGAGTTTCATATTTTTCATTTATAAATTTATATTTTCACACTATTTTTTACACTTAAACAATTCTGGGATTTGCATCCATTCCCTATCATTCAGCCTCTTGCTTACAAGTTATACACTTCAGGTATTGCTTCATTTTTATACATATTTGTTCAACAAATACTTTCAAGCTGTTAATATATTCATTCATTTGAGTAGACCTATTTTTTCCACACCAATCTTCAAAAATTCAAGCAATTTTCCAACATCCTTCTTATAAGTTCTTCTTTTTAATTTTTTTCTCACCTATTTCAGATTTCAACCATTCAACTGTTAAACTATAAAGATGCAGGATTTCTACATTTTCCTCAAACTTTTTATTAACATGTTTAACTTTTACCCTTCAGATATGTTGTAGTTATTTTTAGTTATTCTGCCCTTTAACGGATTGTAACTACTTCTATATTATTCTACTTTTACACTTCAGATATTGTTTCATCTATATTAGTAATGGTTCAAAAAAAAATTCTAACTGTTTTAAATAACAACAAATGCATCCATTCCATATCATTCAGCCTCTTGCTTACAAGTAATTTTCCAAACATTTCTTACAAATTCACCGTCCTTCTTATAAATTTTACTTTTTAATCTTTTCTCACGTATTTCAGATTTCAACCCT
Organism: Trachurus japonicus; assembly: GCF_045865225.1. Classification (NCBI taxonomy): domain Eukaryota; kingdom Metazoa; phylum Chordata; class Actinopteri; order Carangiformes; family Carangidae; genus Trachurus; species Trachurus japonicus. The sequence continues at coordinate 29,664 of NW_028221046.1, read as the reverse complement.
TCTACTCTTACATGCTCGACTTTTAGCCTTCAGATATGATGTAGTTATTCTAACTTATCCTTCCCTTTAAAGGATTGTAACAACTTCTATGTTATTTTACTTTTATTCCTCAGATATTCTTTCATATATTAGTAATGGTTCAACAATGTTTTCAAGCCACCAGTTTTAAACTTCTTTGAGTAGACTCAAGCTTTTCAATTCATTCATACTATTCTTCATTAATTCAAGTAATTACCACCCATTTCATAAATCCTCCATCTTTCATCTTCTACTTTTACTATTCAGATATTGTTTAATCTACATTAGTAATGGTTCAAAAATGTTTTCAAACTGTCAGTTTTAAGTAAATCTGAGTAGACTTCAGACTTTCAATTTCTTCATACTGATCTTCAACAATTCAAGTAATTTCAAACCATTTCATACTCTTCATATATTGTTTCATCTCTTCAAGATTTCTTCAGCAGTTTCTTAACTTAATTCAGCATAGTTTCAACAATTTATTCAGCTCATTCAGCTTCCAGCTTCCAGCATTCACCCGTATTTCCTTCAGGAAATGCATTTTCTAGTTATTATTATTCTTACTTCTTCTTCCCTTTTTCGGTCTTCAACTACTTCTTCATACTTCATAACATTCAAACAATTCATATATCAAAACGTGCGGCTTCTTCAGGAGATCATTGGATGTATTCAACTTTTTCATATCATTCATACTTTTCAAAATATTCAAACTTTATTGAAATTTTTTTCCCATAGGAATACATTGAAACGGTCTTCAAACTCTTAAAATCTTCTCCTTCTTTGAACTTCAACTGCTTCAACATACTTTCACCTACAGACTTCATTCCACTTTTAAAATGTTCACAAAACTTTCAAGTATTCACGGTACATTCAACTTTTTCATATCTTCTACCGTTATTGATCAGTACCCTTCAACTGTTCATGATCATTTTTTGACAAAATTCAAATTTAACATGCAAGTCAATGGCACGGAATTTTCAGAGCTAGAGTGGTGATGACATCAGCTAGAGTGACAGAGAGTCTAAAAATCCTCTGACACTTTGCTCTCTATCCTGTCACCACGGCCACAAATTTCTTTCTAGACACATAATTTTCCCCCACTTTGGTAGACAAACTTGTGCTGTGTCTCACAGTGTGCTCGAAAACGCAGAGAGGCTAACAGAATTTAAACTGGGAGCATCTAAGTGCAGCCAGTTCCCTCTCTTCCTCTCATTGACTCACATTGTAAAGTAGGAGCAGATTTTCTGAGAGAAGCAGAAATGACCTCCTTATATTTCTTGCGACGGTGAGAAAAGTTTTTGTCCTACAAACATTTAATGCACATTGGCTCGCTCAGGAAGGTCTCCTTGCCCCGATAGTCATGACCACATTCTGGTAAGAGGTACGGTTCTCTTTTCAGAGGCTGTTGTTCGGAGCTGCACAGAGCTCAAATCTCACTGCTCTGCTCTGTGTGGTGCAGACACAGAGAGAGACACACACACACACACACACACACACATACACAGACAGATAGACACACAGACACAGAGACACACTGGCTTACAGCTCATAATCAGCCTCTAAATGAGTTCATATCTTTGAGGGGAATTTTTAAACATCTCTAATAATTTATTTCTCTTACATACATTTCAGTTTATTCTTGTAATGGAGATTTCAGGATTTGGAGCTTCTTCATGTCCTGACTTTCCTCTTTAACCCTTTATTTTGAAGGACTTGAACTTTTTCTCATTAATTCCAACAATTCAGACCATTTCTCAACCATTTAAGGACTTTCACATTTTTCATTTATGGATGTATATCTTCACACTCTTTTTTACACGTATCATAAACAATTCTGGCATTTGCATCCAATCCACATCATTCAGTCTCTTTCTTTCTTTCTACTCCCTTTCTCTTTCTTTTTACTTCATTCCTTGTTTCCTTGTTTCTACCCCATTTCTATATATACCCCAGTTCTCATAATGGATATTTCAGGATTTGGAGCTTCTTCATGTCCTGACTTTAGACTTTTCCACCTTCAATCCTTACATTTTACTTTGAAGGACTTGGACTTTTTCCTCATTAATTCCAACAATTCAGGCCATTTCTCAACCATTTAAGGAGTTTCATATTTTTCATTTATAAATTTATATTTTCACACTATTTTTTACACTTAAACAATTCTGGGATTTGCATCCATTCCCTATCATTCAGTCTCTTGCTTACAAGTTATACACTTCAGGTATTGCTTCATTTTTATACATATTTGTTCAACAAATACTTTCAAGCTCTTAATATATTTATTCATTTGAGTAGACCTATTTTTTCCACACCAATCTTCAAAAATTCAAGCAATTTTCCAACATCCTTCTTATAAGTTCTTCTTTTTAATTTTTTTCTCACCTATTTCAGATTTCAACCATTCAACTGTTAAACTATAAAGATGCAGGATTTCTACATTTTCCTCAACTTTTTATTAACATGTTTAACTTTTACCCTTCAGATATGTTGTAGTTATTCTGCCCTTTAACCGATTGTAACTACTTCTATATTATTCTACTTTTACACTTCAGATATTGTTTCATCTATATTAGTAATGGTTCAAAAAAAAATTCTAACTGTTTTAAATAACAACAAATGCATCCATTCCATATCATTCAGCCTCCTGCTTAGAAGTTATACTCTTCAGGTATTGCTTCATCTTTATTTATATTTGTTCAACAAATGCTTTCAAGCTGTTAATATATTTATTCATTTGAGTAGACTGAAATGTTAATTTTTTCACACCAATCTTCAAAAATTCAAGCAATTTTCCAAACATTTCATACAAATTCAACGTCCTTCTTATAACTTTTACTTTTTAATCTTTTCTCACGTATTTCAGATTTCAACCCTTCTACTCTTACATGCTCGACTTTTAGCCTTCAGATATGATGTAGTTATTCTAACTTATCCTTACCTTTAAAGGATTGTAACAACTTCTATATTATTTTACTTTTATTCCTCAGATATTCTTTCATATATTAGTGATGGTTCAACAATGTTTTCAAGCCACCAGTTTTAAACTTGTTTGAGTAGACTCAAGCTTTTCAATTCATTCATACTATTCTTCATTAATTCAAGTAATTACCACCCATTTCATACATCCTCCATCTTTCATCTTCTACTTTTACTATTCAGATATTGTTTAATCTACATTAGTAATGGTTCAAAAATGTTTTCAAACTGTCAGTTTTAAGTAAATCTGAGTAGACTTCAGACTTTCAATCTCTTCATACTGATCTTCAACAATTCAAGTAATTTCAAACCATTTCATACTCTTCATATATTATTTCATCTCTTCAAGATTTCTTCAGCAGTTTCTTAACTTAATTCAGCATAGTTTCAACAATTTATTCAGCTCATTCAGCTTCCAGCTTTCAGCATTCACCCGTATTTCCTTCAGGAAATGCATTTTCTAGTTAGGGTGAATGCTGAAAGCATTCACACTATTGTTATTCAAATCTTTATTATTATTATTAGGGTGAATGCTGAAAGCATTCACACTATTGTTATTCAAATCTTTATTATTAGGGTGAATGCTGAAAGCATTCACACTATTGTTATTCAAATCTTTATTAGGGCCCGAGCCTGTGTCAACGACCCAGGGAGGTCCCTATTGTTATTCGACATCCACATTAGTCGACGTGCCAGCCGACGAGTAACAACAAGTAAGCAAGCAAGTAATCAAGTACTCCACTGACCTGGCGCAAAATTCCCCGAAATGCAAATGTTTATTAGGGCCCGAGCGGCGACTGCAAGTCGCCTGGCGAAAGCCCTATTGAAATTCGTTCATGCCCCAACGTGCAAGTGACCCCAAAGTGCAAGTGACCCCAAAGTAATCAAGTAGTGAAGTAATCATGTGGTATGGAAGACCCCCCGGGGAAAAATTGCTATATTGAAATTGTAATGTTTATTATTAGGCCCGAGCGGCGAGTAGCACTCGCCCGCGGAGGGCCTATTGTAATCGTGCTGTTTATTATTCTTTATTATTCTTGCGGTCTTTAAACCCCAATTTGGCCCCTTTCCCAAACTCGAAAATGCCCCAACTTTTGCCCCGATGTCCGGCCTGGTGAAAAATTCGATATTTTGGAGTCGTCGCACATGTCCGACGCAAAATGGCGAAATAGCGCCCCCTACAAAATTGAAAAAAGCCCATAGGGACTTTCGCTAACTTTGTCCTAGACAGACAAAATTCGGTATACTTATCTACCATACCCAGATATACAAAAAAGCCTCTTAATGTCATGGTGAAATCCCAACAGGAAGTCGGCCATTTTGATTTTGATTTTTCCCGCCTAAACTTAACTCCTCCCACAGCGTTCGCCCGATCAAGTTCAAATTAGGTACGCAACATCGTCAGACCTAGCTGAGCTTATCTTGTGCTCCGTGAGTCCGTAGGTCAAAGGGCGTGGCTGCCAGCGCTCAATACACTATGGCGTGCTCGCCATGTACATACGAGTGGCTCTCACGCCCACATACTTCATCCAATCAACTTCAAACTTGCTGGACATGATGATGGCTCCGCCCTGAACGTCCCGATATATTATCTTCCCACGTAACTCACAGCGCCCCCCGGTGGTAACAGGAAGTGTACTAAAATTTGGAAAATGTACATACTTTGCCCCATCAACTTCATTCCACTTCTAAAACATGCAGAACCAGTTGGTGAAGCTACATTATGAAGACTGTGAAGCTACGAGTAATGGCGTCCGTGTGGCGACGCGGTGACCATTCCTCGCCATGACAATACGTTTGCCCTTTGGATGGCTTTATTGAACTCGTATCAACATGAAAATTGGTACACAGGTCCAGGGTCACAACCTCAACGTTTCCATATGCTCGTAGGTGATCTCACTCATTCGCCCCCTAGTGGAAACAGGAAGTGCCATATTTTACATCAACATTGTCCGATTTCCACGAAACCTCACATGTGTGATGAGGGACTGACCCTGAATACACCTGCACGCATCCCATTACTGCCCCCTGGTGGACGAACCTTTAATTGCTCATAACTCCTTCATGCTTTGTCCGATTCACTCCAAACTTCACATGGGTGATGAGGGGCCGCCCCTGAACGCACCACACCACAGCACTTTTTCGCCATTCTCGCTTCGCGCCACGGCCCCCGCACGCCTCAGGCCCCCGCGGTCGCATGGGTCGAGCGAGGGCCGTTCATCGCCGCTTGCGGCTTTAATTAGGGCCCGAGCGGCGACTGCAAGTCGCCCAGCGAAAGCCCTATTGAAATCGCGCTGTTTATTATTATTATTATTCCCACACTCTTAAAACCCCAATTTCGCCCCTTTCCCAAAGGCGAAAATGCGTCTACTTTTGCATGGGTGTCCGGCCGGATCCGAAAAACGATATTTTTGAGTGGTCGCACATGGTCGACGCGAAATGGCTAAATAGCGCCCCCTACAATTTTGCCAAAAGCCCATAGGGAAAAAAATGACGTTAACGAAAGCGGACCAAAATCGGCACACATATTTATCAATGCGAGATGAACAAAAAATCCTCCTATAGCGAAGCCCGAAACCCAACAGGAAGTCGGCCATTTTGGTTCAAAGTTCGTTTACGCAAAACGAACTCGTCCGAGGGGTTACGCCCGATCGGCTCCAAATTGGGTTCAGAACATCGTCAGACCTAGCTGAGCTTATCTTGTGCTCCGCAGGTCTGTAGCTCAAAGCGCTTGGCCTCTGGCGTGCCCCGAAGTTTGGCGACTGTTTCGGTGCTCGCCATGTAAATACGAACGGCTCTCATGCCCACATACTTGATCGTAGACGCTTCAAACTTGGTGCAAAAATCTATGGCGAGACCCTGAACGATCCGACATATTATTTGCCTACGTCGCTCATAGCGCCCCCCGGTGGTAACAGGAAACGTACAAAAATTCGTTAAAAATACGTAGTTCACTAAATCGACTTTGTTCCACTTCTAGTACATGCTGAACCAGTTGCTGAAGCTACATTATGAACGCTTTGAAGATACAACGAACGGCGTCCGTGTGCCGCCGCGGCGACTGACGATTTTTTGTCGTAAAATTACGTTTGCCTATTACGCGCACATACTTCGTCGTAGCCACTTGAAATTCAAAGGACATGACGTTGGCTCCGCCCTGAACGTTTTGATGTATCGACTTCCTGCCTGGCTCATAGCGCCCCCCGGTGGTAACAGGAAGTACGCAAAAATTCATTAAAAATCTATACTTCACCCGATCAACTTCATTCCACTTCTAATACATGCAGAACCAGTTGCTGAAGCTACATTATGAACGCTGTGAAGATACGACGAACGGCGTCCGTGTGCCGCCGCGGCGACTGACGATTTTTTATCGTACAATTACGTTTGCCTTTTTCGTGGCTTTAACGAAGTCGTGTCCTCACGAAATTTCATACACGGGTCAAGAATGGCGAGCTCTTTCAGCAGATAGAGTCGTTTCCTATGGGCGTGGCTAAATGCCTCAATAGCGCCCCCTTGAAGTTTTCCCGAAATTCTTCATAGACAAATTTCGCTTACTTTGTCGAACACATACAAAACTCGACACACACGTGTATCATACCCAAACATACAAAAAATTGAATTGGAGCCACGCCCTAAACCCAACAGGAAGTCGGCCATTTTGGTGTAGATTTTTCCCGCCTAAAATTAACTCCTCCCAGAGCGTTCGCCCGATCAAGTTCAAATTAGGTATACCACATCTCCAGACCTCGCTGAGCTTATCTTGTGCTCCGTGAGTCCGTAGGTCAAAGGGCGTGGCTGCCAGCGCTCAATTCACTTTGGCGTGCTCGCCATGTCCATACGAGTGGCTCTCACGCCCACATACTTCATCCAATCAACTTCAAACTTGCTGGACATGATGATGGCTCCGCCCTGAACGTCCCGATATATTAACTTCCCACGTAACTCATAGCGCCCCCCGGTGGTAACAGGAAGTGTACTAAAATTTGGAAAATGTACATTCTTTGCCCCATCAACTTCATTCCACTTCTAATACATGCAGAACCAGTTGGTGAAGCTCCATCATGAACGCTGTGAAGCTACGCGTAATGGCGTCCGTGTGGGGGCGCGGCGACAATTCCTCGCCATGACAATACGTTTGCCCTTTGGATGGCTTTATTGAACTCCTATCAACATGAAAATTGGTACACAGGTCCAGGGTCACAACCTCAACGTTTCTATGTACTCATAGGCGATCTCACTCATTCGCCCCCTAGTGGAAACAGGAAGTGGCATATTTTACATCAACATTGTCCGATTTCCACGAAACTTCACATGTGTGATGAGGGACTGACCCTGAAGACACCTGCACGCATCCCATTACTGCCCCCTGGTGGACGAACCTTTAACTGCTCATAATTCCTTCATGCTTTGTCCGATTCACTCCAAACTTCACATGAGTGATGAGGGGCTGCCCCTGAACGCACCCACCCACAACTGCTTAGCGCCACCTGGTGGATGAACGAAGCATTGCAGCCCCGACATGCCTCAGGCCCCGCGGTGGCATGGGCGAGCGAGGGCCCGTCATCGCCGCTTGCGGCTTTAATTATTATTATTATTCTTCCGACATTTCGTGCCTCAATTTCGCCCCTTTCCCAAATGCGAAAATGCGTATACTTTTGCACGGACGTCCGGCCTGATCCGAAATTCGATATTTTTGGGTGGTCGCACATGGTCGACGCGAAATGGCGAAATAGCGCCCCCTACAAACTTTCAAAATCCCCATAGGGAATTTGACTGACTTTGTCCGATGTTGATAAAATTTGGTACACATATGTATTATACCCAGATATGCAAAAAAGCCTCTTGACCTCATGACCTCAACCCAACAGGAAGTCGGCCATTTTGGTGTAGATTTTTCCCGCCTAAAATTAACTCCTCCCAGAGCGTTCGCCCGATCAAGTTCAAATTAGGTATACCACATCTCCAGACCTAGCTGAGCTTTCGTTGTGCTCCGTGAGTCCGTAGGTCAAAGGGCGTGGCTGCCAGCGCTCATCAGACTTTGGCGTTCTCGCCATGTCCATACGTGTGGCTCTCACGCCCACATACTTCATCTAATCAACTTCAAACTTGCTGGACATGATGATGGCTCCGCCCTGAACGTCCCGATATATTAACTTCCCACGTAACTCATAGCGCCCCCCGGTGGTAACAGGAAGTGTACTAAAATTTTGAAAATGTACATACTTTGCCCTATCAACTTCATTCCACTTCTACAACATGCAGAACCAGTTGGTGAAGTTACATTATGAACGCTGTGAAGCTACGAGTAATGGCGTCCCTGTGGGGGCGTGGCTAACATTCCTCGCTATGACAATACGTTTGCCCTTTGGATGGCTTTATTGAACTCCTATCAACATGAAAATTGGTACACAGGTCCAGGGTCACGACCTCAACGTTTCTATGTACTCATAGGCGATCTCACTCATTCGCCCCCTAGTGGAAACAGGAAGTACCATATTTTACATCTACATTGTCCGATTTCCACGAAACTTCACATGTGTGATGAGGGACTGACCCTGAACACAGCTGCACGCATCCCATTACTGCCCCCTGGTGGACGAACCATTAACTGCTCATAACTCCCTCATGCTTTGTCCGATTCACTCCAAACTTCACATGAGTGATGAGGGGCCGCCCCTGAACGCACCACACCACATGCGGTGACTGCCCCCTGGTGGATGAACGAAACATTGCAATTTTGGCCTCCTTCCAGGTTTTTTCTCCATTTCTGCTCCGCGCCACGGCCCCGGCGTGCCTCAGGCCACGCGGTGGCATGGGCGAGCGAGGGCCCGCCATCGCCGCTTGCGGCTTTAATTATTATTATTATTATTATTATTCCCCCTCTTTAAACCCCAATTTGACCCCTTTGCCAAGCCGAGAAACGGACGAAACTTGGGACACACGTCGGGACTTGCGAAAATTGACGTCTGATGCTATCGCCGTTTGTGGGCGGGGCAAATTGGCACAACAGCGCCCCCTGGAACTTTTGACCCCCGGCCATAGGGATCAAATTTTTTTTTCTCGCAGGCTGCCCAAACTTGGTACACATATGTATCATACCCAGACATGAAAAAAATTTGTTTCGTGCGAAGCCCAAAAACCAACAGGAAGTCGGCCATTTTGGTTAGCATTTATTTTACGCAAAACGAACTCCTCCGAGGGGTTACGCCCGATCGGCTCCAAATTGGGTTCAGAACATCGTCAGACCTAGCTGAGCTTATCTTGTGCTCCGCAGGTCTGTAGCTCAAAGGGGTTGGCCTCTGGCGTGCCCCGAAGTTTGGCGACTGTTTCGGTGCTCGCCATGTAAATACGAACGGCTCTCATGCCCTCATACTTGATCGTAGACGCTTCAAACTTGGTGCAAAAATCTATGGCGAGACCCTGAACGATCCGACATATTATTTGCCGATGTCGCTCATAGCGCCCCCCGGTGGTAACAGGAAACGTACAAAAATTCGTTAAAAATACGTAGTTGGCCAAATCGACTTCGTTACACGTCTAGTACATGCAGACCCGGATGGTGAAGCTACATCATGAACGCTTTGACCCTACGAGCAACGGCGTCCGTGTGCCGCCGCGGCGACTGACGATTTTTTGTCGTAAAATTACGTTTCCCAATTACGCGCACATACTTCGTCGTAGCCACTTGAAATTCAAAGGACATGACGTTGGCTCCGCCCTGAACGTTTTGATGTATCGACTTCCTGCCTGGCTTATAGCGCCCCCCGGTGGTAACAGGAAGTACGCAAAAATTCGTTAAAAATCCATACTTCACCCGATCAACTTCATTCCACTTCTAATACATGCAGAACCAGTTGCTGAAGCTACATTATGAACGCTGTGAAGATACGACGAACGGCGTCCGTGTGCCGCCGCGGCGACTGACGATTTTTTATCGTACAATTACGTTTGCCTTTTTCGCGGCTTTAACGAAGTCGTGTCCTCACGAAATTTCATACACGGGTCAAGAATGGCGAGCTCTTTCAGCGGATAGAGTCGTTTCCCATGGGCGTGGCTAAATGCCTCAATAGCGCCCCCTTGAAGTTTTTCCGAAATTCTCCATAGACAAATTTCGCTTACTTTGTCGTACACATACGAAACTCGACACACACGTGTATCATACCCAAACATACCAAAAATTGAATTGGAGCCACGCCCTAAACCCAACAGGAAGTCGGCCATTTTGGTTAGCATTTCTTTGACGCAAAACGAACTCCTCCGAGGGAGTTCGCCCGATTCACTTCAAATTGGGTACGGAACATCTCCAGACTGAGCTGATTACGGCTTGTGCTCCGCAGGTGTGTAGGTCAAAAGGGCGTGGCTGCTAGGGCACGGCCAAGTTGCCGAATTCAGCTAAGAAGTTTGCAATGCTATCACGCCCACAGATTTGATCGCAGCGGCTTCAAACTTGGTGCACATGATGAGGGCGTGACCCTGAACGATCCGACATATCATTTTCCCACGTCACTCATAGCGTCCCCCGGTGGTAACAGGAAGTGCGCTAAAATTCATTAAAAATACATCGTTGACCCCATCAACTTCATTCCACTTCTAAAACATGCCGAACAAGTTGGTGAAGGTATTTCATGAACGCTATGACGCTACGGCTAATGGCCCCCTAGTGGAGGCGACAGGAATAGCGCTCCATCGTGAACTGCCACCTCCCACGGATTTTGCCCGATTGACTTCATATTCGCTACAGATCATCAGGAGACCAAGCTGGTCAAACACTATTAAAAGCTTTTCTCTACGTCAAACGGCGTGGCTGCTAGGGGGCGACAAAGTTGGCCAACTGCTCGTTTAGTCGCCATGCTATTACGTTTGTCTTCCACGCCCACATACTTGATCGTAGTCACTTCAAAATTTCAGTACATGATCAGAGGCCGGCCCTCTACGCCTCCATTTGATCGTACGCTAGCTCGCTCAAGACGCCCCCTTGTGGACACAGGAAATGTCGCGTTTTGCATCGACATTGTCCGATCGGCTCGAAACTTCACATGTGTGATGAGGTCACGACCCCGAACACAACGGCCCACATCCCGTTACCACCCCCTGGTGGACGAACCGTAAACCTGCCGTAACTCCATCGTACGTTGTCCGATTTGCTCGAAACTTCACGTGTTCGACGAGGGGACCGCCCTCGACGCAGCCGCCCACGTCCGGTCGCGCGTGGGGGTTTTCGAAGAGCGGCCCGGGGGTAGCGGGGACGCCGAGTGGCGTGGAGCGAGGGCCCGTCATAGCCGCTTGCGGCTTTAATTATTATTCTTTTCACTTCTTCCCTTTTTTGGCCCTTAACTACTTCTTCATACTTTCTACTATTCAAACAATTCATATATCAAAACGTGCGTCTTCTTCAGGAGATTATGGGGTACATTCAACTTTTTCATATCATTCATACTTTTCAAAATATTTAAACTTTATTGAAAATTTTTTCCCATAGGAATACATTGAAACGGTCTTCAAACTCTTAAAATCTTCTCCTTCTTTGAACTTCAACTGCTTCAACATACTTTCACCTACAGACTTCATTCCACTTTTAAAACGTTCACAAAACTTTCAAGTATTCACGGTATATTCAACTTTTTCATATCTTCTACCGTTATTGATCAGTACACTTCAACTGTTCATGATAATTTTTTGACAAAATTCAAATTTAACATGCAAGTCAATGGCACGGAATGTTCAGAGCTAGAGTGGTGATGACATCAGCTAGAGTGACAGAGGTTCAAAAAATCCTCTGACACTTTGCTCTCTAACCTGTCACCACGGCCACAAATTTCACTCTGGACACATAATTTTCCCCCACTTTGGTAGACAAACTTGTCCTGTGTCTCACAGTGTGCTCGAAAACGCAGAGAGGCTAACAGAATTTAAAACTCGGAGCCTCTAAGTGCAGCCAGTTCCCTCTCTTCCTCTCATTGACTCCCATTGTAAAGTAGGAGCAGATTTTCTGAGAAAAGCAGAAATGACCTCCTTATCTTTCCTGCGACGGTGAGAAAAGTTTTTGCCCTACAAACATTTAATGCACATTGGCTCGCTCAGGAAGGTCTCCTTGCCCCGATAGTCATGACCACATTCTGGTAAGAGGTACGGTTCTCTTTTCAGAGGCTGTTGTTCGGAGCTGCACAGAGCTCAAATCTCACTGCTCTGCTCTGTGTGGTGCAGACAGAGAGAGAGAGAGACACACACACACACACACACACACACACACACACAGACAGAGAGACACACAACCACAGAGACAAACTGGCTTACAGCTCATAATCAGCCTCTAAATGAGTTCATATCTTTGAGGGGAATTTTTAAACATCTCTAATAATTTATTTCTCTTACATTTCAGTTTATTCTTGTAATGGAGATTTCAGGATTTGGAGCTTCTTCATGTCCTGACTTTCCTCTTTAACCCTTTACTTTGAAGGACTTGAACTTTTTCTCATTAATTCCAACAATTCAGACCATTTAAGGACTTTCACATTTTTCATTTATGAATGTATATCTTCACACTCTTTTTTTAAACGTATCTTAAACAATTCTGGCATCATTCAGTCTCTTTCTTTCTTTCTTTCTTTCTACTCCCTTTCTCTTTCTTTTTACTTCATTCCTTGTTTCCTTGTTTCTACCCCATTTCTATATATACCCCAGTTCTCATAATGGATATTTCAGGATTTGGAGCTTCTTCATGTCCTGACTTTAGACTTTTCCACCTTCAATCCTTACATTTTACTTTGAAGGACTTTGACTTTTTCCTCATTAATTCCAACAATTCAGGCCATTTCTCAACCATGTAAGGAGTTTCATATTTTTCATTTATAAATTTATATTTTCACACTATTTTTTACACTTAAACAATTCTGGGATTTGCATCCATTCCCTATCATTCAGTCTCTTGCTTACAAGTTATACACTTCAGGTATTGCTTCATTTTTATACATATTTGTTCAACAAATACTTTCAAGCTCTTAATATATTTATTCATTTGAGTAGACCTATTTTTTCCACACCAATCTTCAAAAATTCAAGCAATTTTCCAACATCCTTCTTATAAGTTCTTCTTTTTAATTTTTTTCTCACCTATTTCAGATTTCAACCATTCAACTGTTAAACTATAAAGATGCAGGATTTCTACATTTTCCTCAAACTTTTTATTAACATGTTTAACTTTTACCCTTCAGATATGTTGTAGTTATTTTTAGTTATTCTGCCCTTTAACGGATTGTAACTACTTCTATATTATTCTACTTTTACACTTCAGATATTGTTTCATCTATATTAGTAATGGTTCAAAAAAAAATTCTAACTGTTTTAAATAACAACAAATGCATCCATTCCATATCATTCAGCCTCCTGCTTACAAGTAATTTTCCAAACATTTCTTACAAATTCAACGTCCTTCTTATAAGTTTTACTTTTTAATCTTTTCTCACGTATTTCAGATTTCAACCCTTCTACTCTTACATGCTCGACTTTTAGCCTTCAGATATGATGTAGTTATTCTAACTTATCCTTCCCTTTAAAGGATTGTAACAACTTCTATGTTATTTTACTTTTATTCCTCAGATATTCTTTCATAAATTAGTAATGGTTCAACAATGTTTTCAAGCCACCAGTTTTTAAACTTCTTTGAGTAGACTCAAGCTTTTCAATTCATTCATACTATTCTTCATTAATTCAAGTAATTACCACCCATTTCATACATCCTCCATCTTTCATCTTCTACTTTTACTATTCAGATATTGTTTAATCTACATTAGTAATGGTTCAAAAAATGTTTTCAAACTGTTTAAAATAAATCTGAGTGCACTTTAACCTTTCAATTCATTCATACTATTCTTCACTAATTCAAGTAATTAGCACCCATTTCATACATCCTCCATCTTTCATCTTCTACTTTTACCATTCAGATATTGTTTAATCTACATTAGTAATGGTTCAAAAATGTTTTCAAACTGTCAGTTTTAAGTAAATCTGAGTAGACTTAAGACTTTTAATTTCTTCATACTGATCTTCAACAATTCAAGTAATTTCAAACCATTTCATACTCTTCATATATTCAAGATTTCTTCAGCAGTTTCTTAACTTAATTCAGCATAGTTTCAACAATTTATTCAGCTCATTCAGCTTCCAGCTTTCAGCATTCACCCGTATTTCCTTCAGGAAATGCATTCTCTAGTTAGGGTGAATGCTGAAAGCATTCACACTATTGTTATTCAAATCTTTATTATTATTCTTTTCACTTCTTCCCTTTTTTGGCCCTTAACTACTTCTTCATACTTTCTACTATTCAAACAATTCATATATCAAAACGTGCGTCTTCTTCAGGAGATTATGGGGTACATTCAACTTTTTCATATCATTCATACTTTTCAAAATATTTAAACTTTATTGAAAATTTTTTCCCATAGGAATACATTGAAACGGTCTTCAAACTCTTAAAATCTTCTCCTTCTTTGAACTTCAACTGCTTCAACATACTTTCACCTACAGACTTCATTCCACTTTTAAAACGTTCACAAAACTTTCAAGTATTCACGGTATATTCAACTTTTTCATATCTTCTACCGTTATTGATCAGTACACTTCAACTGTTCATGATCATTTTTTGACAAAATTCAAATTTAACATGCAAGTCAATGGCACGGAATTTTCAGAGCTAGAGTGGTGATGACATCAGCTAGAGTGACAGAGGTTCAAAAAATCCTCTGACACTTTGCTCTCTAACCTGTCACCACGGCCACAAATTTCACTCTGGACACATAATTTTCCCCCACTTTGGTAGACAAACTTGTCCTGTGTCTCACAGTGTGCTCGAAAACGCAGAGAGGCTAACAGAATTTAAACTCGGAGCCTCTAAGTGCAGCCAGTTCCCTCTCTTCCTCTCATTGACTCCCATTGTAAAGTAGGAGCAGATTTTCTGAGAAAAGCAGAAATGACCTCCTTATCTTTCCTGCGACTGTGAGAAAAGTTTTTGCCCTACAAACATTTAATGCACATTGGCTCGCTCAGGAAGGTCTCCTTGCCCCGATAGTCATGACCACATTCTGGTAAGAGGTACGGTTCTCTTTTCAGAGGCTGTTGTTCGGAGCTGCACAGAGCTCAAATCTCACTGCTCTGCTCTGTGTGGTGCAGACAGAGAGAGACACACACACACACACACACACACACACACACACACACACACACACACAGACAGAGAGACACACAAACACAGAGACACACTGGCTTACAGCTCATAATCAGCCTCTAAATGAGTTCATATCTTTGAGGGGAATTTTTAAACATCTCTAATAATTTATTTCTCTTACATACATTTCAGTTTATTCTTGTAATGGAGATTTCAGGATTTGGAGCTTCTTCATGTCCTGACTTTCCTCTTTAACCCTTTACTTTGAAGGACTTGAACTTTTTCTCATTAATTCCAACAATTCAGACCATTTAAGGACTTTCACATTTTTCATTTATGAATGTATATCTTCACACTCTTTTTTTAAACGTATCTTAAACAATTCTGGCATCATTCAGTCTCTTTCTTTCTTTCTTTCTTTCTACTCCCTTTCTCTTTCTTTTTACTTCATTCCTTGTTTCCTTGTTTCTACCCCATTTCTATATATACCCCAGTTCTCATAATGGATATTTCAGGATTTGGAGCTTCTTCATGTCCTGACTTTAGACTTTTCCACCTTCAATCCTTACATTTTACTTTGAACGACTTGGACTTTTTCCTCATTAATTCCAACAATTCAGACCATTTCTCCACCATGTAAGGAGTTTCATATTTTTCATTTATAAATTTATATTTTCACACTATTTTTTACACTTAAACAATTCTGGGATTTGCATCCATTCCCTATCATTCAGTCTCTTGCTTACAAGTTATACACTTCAGGTATTGCTTCATTTTTATACATATTTGTTCAACAAATACTTTCAAGCTCTTAATATATTTATTCATTTGAGTAGACCTATTTTTTCCACACCAATCTTCAAAAATTCAAGCAATTTTCCAACATCCTTCTTATAAGTTCTTCTTTTTAATTTTTTTCTCACCTATTTCAGATTTCAACCATTCAACTGTTAAACTATAAAGATGCAGGATTTCTACATTTTCCTCAAACTTTTTATTAACATGTTTAACTTTTACCCTTCAGATATGTTGTAGTTATTTTTAGTTATTCTGCCCTTTAACGGATTGTAACCACTTCTATATTATTCTACTTTTACACTTCAGATATTGTTTCATCTATATTAGTAATGGTTCAAAAAAAAAATTCTAACTGTTTTAAATAACAACAAATGCATCCATTCCATATCATTCAGCCTCCTGCTTACAAGTAATTTTCCAAACATTTCTTACAAATTCAACGTCCTTCTTATAAGTTTTACTTTTTAATCTTTTCTCACGTATTTCAGATTTCAACCCTTCTACTCTTACATGCTCGACTTTTAGCCTTCAGATATGATGTAGTTATTCTAACTTATCCTTCCCTTTAAAGGATTGTAACAACTTCTATGTTATTTTACTTTTATTCCTCAGATATTCTTTCATAAATTAGTAATGGTTCAACAATGTTTTCAAGCCACCAGTTTTAAACTTCTTTGAGTAGACTCAAGCTTTTCAATTCATTCATACTATTCTTCATTAATTCAAGTAATTACCACCCATTTCATACATCCTCCATCTTTCATCTTCTACTTTTACTATTCAGATATTGTTTAATCTACATTAGTAATGGTTCAAAAATGTTTTCAAACTGTCAGTTTTAAGTAAATCTGAGTAGACTTCAGACTTTCAATTTCTTCGTACTGATCTTCAACAATTCAAGTAATTTCAAACCATTTCATACTCTTCATATATTATTTCATCTCTTCAAGATTTCTTCAGCAGTTTCTTAACTTAATTCAGCATAGTTTCAACAATCTATTCAGCTCATTCAGCTTCCAGCTTTCAGCATTCACCCGTATTTCCTTCAGGAAATGCATTCTCTAGTTATTATTATTATTCTATCTTCCCTTTTTTGACCCTTAACTACTTCTTCATACTTTCTACTATTCAAACAATTCATATATCAAAACGTGCGTCTTCTTCAGGAGATTATGGGGTACATTCAACTTTTTCATATCATTCATACTTTTCAAAATATTCAAACTTTATTGAAAAAAATTTCCCATAGGAATACATTGAAACGGTCTTCAAACTCTTCAAATCTTCTCCTTCTTTGAACTTCAACTGCTTCAACATACTTTCACCTACAGACTTCATTCAACTTTTAAAACGTTCACAAAACTTTCAAGTATTCACGGTACATTCAACTTTTTCATATCTTCTACCATTATTGATCAGTACCCTTCAACTGTTCATGATCATTTTTTGACAAAATTCAAATTTAACATGCAAGTCAATGGCACGGAATTTTCAGAGCGAGAGTGCTGATGACATCAGCTAGAGTGACAGAGAGTCTAAAAATCCTCTGACACTTTGCTCTCTATCCTGTCACCACGGCCACAAATTTCTTTCTAGACACATAATTTTCCCCCACTTTGGTAGACAAACTTGTGCTGTGTCTCACAGTGTGCTCGAAAACGCAGAGAGGCTAACAGAATTTAAACTGGGAGCCTCTAAGTGCAGCCAGTTCCCTCTCTTCCTCTCATTGACTCCCATTGTAAAGTAGGAGCAGATTTTCTGAGAAAAGCAGAAATGACCTCCTTATATTTCTTGCGACGGTGAGAAAAGTTTTTGTCCTACAAACATTTAATGCACATTGGCTCGCTCAGGAAGGTCTCCTTGCCCCGATAGTCATGACCACATTCTGGTAAGAGGTACGGTTCTCTTTTCAGAGGCTGTTGTTCGGAGCTGCACAGAGCTCAAATCTCACTGCTCTGCTCTGTGTGGTGCAGACAGAGAGAGAGAGACACACACACACACACACACACACACACACACACACACACACACACACACACACACACACACACACACACACACACACACACACACACACACACACACACACACACACACACACACACACACACAGACAGAGAGACACACAACCACAGAGACAAACTGGCTTACAGCTCATAATCAGCCTCTAAATGAGTTCATATCTTTGAGGGGAATTTTTAAACATCTCTAATAATTTATTTCTCTTACATTTCAGTTTATTCTTGTAATGGAGATTTCAGGATTTGGAGCTTCTTCATGTCCTGACTTTCCTCTTTAAACCCTTTACTTTGAAGGACTTGAACTTTTTCTCATTAATTCCAACAATTCAGACCATTTAAGGACTTTCACATTTTTCATTTATGAATGTATATCTTCACACTCTTTTTTTAAACGTATCTTAAACAATTCTGGCATCATTCAGTCTCTTTCTTTCTTTCTTTCTTTCTACTCCCTTTCTCTTTCTTTTTACTTCATTCCTTGTTTCCTTGTTTCTACCCCATTTCTATATATACCCCAGTTCTCATAATGGATATTTCAGGATTTGGAGCTTCTTCATGTCCTGACTTTAGACTTTTCCACCTTCAATCCTTACATTTTACTTTGAACGACTTGGACTTTTTCCTCATTAATTCCAACAATTCAGGCCATTTCTCAACCATGTAAGGAGTTTCATATTTTTCATTTATAAATTTATATTTTCACACTATTTTTTTACACTTAAACAATTCTGGGATTTGCATCCATTCCCTATCATTCAGTCTCTTGCTTACAAGTTATACACTTCAGGTATTGCTTCATTTTTATACATATTTGTTCAACAAATACTTTCAAGCTCTTAATATATTTATTCATTTGAGTAGACCTATTTTTTCCACACCAATCTTCAAAAATTCAAGCAATTTTCCAACATCCTTCTTATAAGTTCTTCTTTTTAATTTTTTTCTCACCTATTTCAGATTTCAACCATTCAACTGTTAAACTATAAAGATGCAGGATTTCTACATTTTCCTCAAACTTTTTATTAACATGTTTAACTTTTACCCTTCAGATATGTTGTAGTTATTTTTAGTTATTCTGCCCTTTAACGGATTGTAACTACTTCTATATTATTCTACTTTTACACTTCAGATATTGTTTCATCTATATTAGTAATGGTTCAAAAAAAAAATTCTAACTGTTTTAAATAACAACAAATGCATCCATTCCATATCATTCAGCCTCCTGCTTACAAGTAATTTTCCAAACATTTCTTACAAATTCAACGTCCTTCTTATAAGTTTTACTTTTTAATCTTTTCTCACGTATTTCAGATTTCAACCCTTCTACTCTTACATGCTCGACTTTTAGCCTTCAGATATGATGTAGTTATTCTAACTTATCCTTCCCTTTAAAGGATTGTAACAACTTCTATGTTATTTTACTTTTATTCCTCAGATATTCTTTCATAAATTAGTAATGGTTCAACAATGTTTTCAAGCCACCAGTTTTAAACTTCTTTGAGTAGACTCAAGCTTTTCAATTCATTCATACTATTCTTCATTAATTCAAGTAATTACCACCCATTTCATACATCCTCCATCTTTCATCTTCTACTTTTACTATTCAGATATTGTTTAATCTACATTAGTAATGGTTCAAAAAATGTTTTCAAACTGTTTAAAATAAATCTGAGTGCACTTTAACCTTTCAATTCATTCATACTATTCTTCACTAATTCAAGTAATTAGCACCCATTTCATACATCCTCCATCTTTCATCTTCTACTTTTACCATTCAGATATTGTTTAATCTACATTAGTAATGGTTCAAAAATGTTTTCAAACTGTCAGTTTTAAGTAAATCTGAGTAGACTTAAAGGTTGACTATGTAGAATTACAAGAAAAACAACAGAAAAAGAATTCCAGCAGTCGATTGCCAGACCGTTGCTAGGTAAAACGGGCCGTTGCTAGGGACTCCGCTCTGATCAGAGGACAGCAGAAGAGGAGGACTAAGCAGGATATTTACCTTATGTTTCATTTTTACCGTCATTAACAGCATAATAAATGACTTGTAGCTTGTTACAGGGACAGTGGAGGCTCTCTGCCTTCCACACCGCTGCTGCTCAGAGCCTCAGAGCCTCCGCTGTCACTGCTCTCGTCAAGTTGGAAAAAAAAAAAAAAAAAGGAGCTCCGTGGCACCGAAAGTCCGCGACGATAAACGTGTTTATGACAGATAAGACTACACAAATACACCCATCCTAACAAGTATATGATAATCCATTGATCCACCGATTGATTATTAAAAAGGCTTGGTTGGAAACAAACGCATACGACCGGGAGGAGGCAGGAAAACAGCGGAGAACTGAGCCACATGTCGGCTACAGGCAGGTACGAATGTAAACAGAACGTTGACAGAAAGTCATTGTCGAGCCCGTCAAAAATATTAAAAATAATAATTCAGACTAAAAAAAATTTTTTTATGGAAAAGCAATACTTTCATTCTGTACCCCTCTAAAGGCCTCATGGATGTATTATTTTTGAAAAAATATAGCTTTTAATAAATATTCTACATATACAACCTTTAAGACTTTTAATTTCTTCATACTGATCTTCAACAATTCAAGTAATTTCAAACCATTTCATACTCTTCATATATTCAAGATTTCTTCAGCAGTTTCTTAACTTAATTCAGCATAGTTTCAACAATTTATTCAGCTCATTCAGCTTCCAGCTTTCAGCATTCACCCGTATTTCCTTCAGGAAATGCATTCTCTAGTTATTATTATTAGGGTGAATGCTGAAAGCATTCACACTATTGTTATTCAAATCTTTATTATTATTATTATTATTATTATTCTTACTTCTTCTTCCCTTTTTCGGTCTTCAACTACTTCTTCATACTTCATAACATTCATACAATTCATATATCAAAACGTGCGTCTTCTTCAGGAGATCATTGGATCCATTCAACTTTTTCATATCATTCATACTTTTCAAAATATTCAAACTTTATTGAAAAATTTTCCCATAGGAATACATTGAAACGGTCTTCAAACTCTTCAAATCTTCTCCTTCTTTGAACTTCAACTGCTTCAACATACTTTCACCTACAGACCTCATTCAACTTTTAAAATGTTCACAAAACTTTCAAGTATTCATGTTGCATTCAACTTTTTCATATCTTCTACCATTATTGATCAGTACACTTCAACTGTTCATGATCATTTTTTGACAAAATTCAAATTTAACATGCAAGTCAATGGCACGGAATTTTCAGAGCTAGAGTGATGATGACATCAGCTAGAGTGACAGAGAGTCTAAAAATCCTCTGACGCTTTGCTCTCTAACCTGTCACCACGGCCACAAATTTCACTCTAGACACATAATTTTCCCCCACTTTGGTAGACAAACTTGTCCTGTGTCTCACAGTGTGCTCGAAAACGCAGAGAGACTAACAGAATTTAAACTGGGAGCCTCTAAGTGCAGCCAGTTCCCTCTCTTCCTCTCATTCACTCCCATTGAAAAGTAGGAGCAGATTTTCTGAGAAAAGCAGAAATGACCTCCTTATCTTTCCTGCGACTGTGAGAAAAGTTTTTGTCCTACAAACGTTTAATGCACATTGGCTCGCTCAGGAAGGTCTCCTTGCCCCGATAGTCATGACAACATTCTGATAAGAGGTGCGGTTCTCTTTTCAGAGGCTGTTGTTCGGAGCTGCACAGAGCTCAAATCTCACTGCTCTGCTCTGTGTGGTGCAGACACACAGAGAGAGAGACACACACACACACACACACAGACAGAGAGACACACACACAGACACAGCGAGACAGACACAAACACACACACACACACACACACACAGGCTTACAGCTCATAATCAGCCTCTAAATGAGTTCATATCTTTGAGGGGAATTTTTAAACATCTCTAATAATTTATTTCTCTTACATAGGCTACATTGCAGTTTATTCTCGTAATGGAGATTTCAGGATTAGGAGGATTTTCAGGATTTGGAGCTTCTTCATGTGCTGACTTTAGACTTTTCCACCTTCAATCCTTACATTTTACTTTGAAGGACTTTTCCCTCATTAATTCCAACAATTCAGGCCATTTCTCAACCATGTAAGGAGTTTCATATTTTTCATTCATAAATGTATATTTTCACACTATTTTTTACACTCATTTATTATTATTATTATTATTTATTAATTATTCTTGCATTTGCATCCATTCCATATCATTCAGCCTCTTGCTTACAAGTTATAGGCTACTCTTCAGGTATTGCTTCATCTTTATTTATATTTGTTCAAGAAATGCTTTCAAGCTGTTAATATATTTATTCATTTGAGTAGACTGAAATGTTAATTTTTTCACACCAATCTTCAAAAAATTTGAGTAATTTTCCAAACATTTCATACAAATTCGACATCCTTCTTATAAGTTTTACTTTTTAATATGTTCTCACCTATTTCAGATTTCAACCATTCGACTGTTAAACTATAAATATGCAAGATTTCTACATTTTCCTCAAACTTTTTATTAACATGTTTTACTTTTACCCTTCAGATATGTTGTAGTTATTTTTAGTTATTCTGCCCTTTAACAGATTGTAACTACCTCTATATTATTCTACTTTTACACCTCAGATATTGTTTCATCTATATTAGTAATGGTTCAACAATGTTTTCAAGCCGTCAGTTTTAAACTTATTTGAGTAGACTCAAGCTTTTCAATTCATTCATACTATATTTTACCAATTCAAGTAATTACCACCCATTTCATACATCCTCCAGCTTTCATCTTCTACTTTTACACTTCAGATATTGTTTCATCTATATTAGTAATGGTTCAAAAAATGTTTTCAAACTGTTTTAAATAATTCTGAGTGCACTTTAACCTTTCAATTCATTCATACTATTCTTCACTAATTCAAGTAATTACCACCCATTTCATACATCCTCCATCTTTCATCCTCTACTTTTACTATTCAGATATTGTTTAGTCTACATAAGAAATGGTTCAAAAATGTTTTCAAACTGTCAGTTTTAAGTAAATCAGAGTAGACTTCAGACTTTCAATTTCTTCATACTGATCTTCAACAATTCAAGTAATTTCAAACCATTTCATACTCTTCATATATTGTTTCATCTCTTCAAGATTTCTTCAGCAGTTTCTTAACTTAATTCAGCATAGTTTCAACAATTTATTCAGCTCATTCAGTTTACAGCTTTCAGCATTCACCCGTATTTCCTTCAGGAAATGCATTTTCTAGTTATTATTATTCTGTACACTTCTTCCGTTTTTCGGTCTTTAACTACTTCTTCATACTTTCTACTATTCAAACAATTCATATATCAAAACGTGCAGCTTCTTCAGGAGATCATTGGATCCATTCAACTTTTTCATTATCATTCATACTTTTCAAAATATTCAAACTTTATTGAAAATTTTTTCCCATAGGAATACATTGAAACTGTCTTCAAACTCTTAAAATCTTCTCCTTCTTTGAACTTCAACTGCTTCAACATACTTTCACCTACAGACTTCATTCAACTTTTAAAACGTTCACAAAACTTTCAAGTATTCACGGTACATTCAACTTTTCATATCTTCTACCATTATTGATCAGTACCCTTCAACTGTTCATGATAATTTTTTGACAAAATTCAAATTTAACATGCAAGTCAATGGCACGGAATTTTCAGAGCTAGAGTGGTGATGACATCAGCTAGAGTGACAGAGGTTCAAAAAATCCTCTGACACTTTGCTCTCTAACCTGTCACCACGGCCACAAATTTCACTCTGGACACATAATTTTCCCCCACTTTGGTAGACAAACTTGTGCTGTGTCTCACAGTGTGCTCGAAAACGCAGAGAGGCTAACAGAATTTAAACTGGGAGCCTCTAAGTGCAGCCAGTTCCCTCTCTTCCTCTCATTCACTCCCATTGTAAAGTAGGAGCAGATTTTCTGAGAAAAGCAGAAATGACCTCCTTATCTTTCCTGCGACTGTGAGAAAAGTTTTTGCCCTACAAACATTTAATGCACATTGGCTCGCTCAGGAAGGTCTCCTTGCCCCGATAGTCATGACCACATTCTGGTAAGAGGTATGGTTCTCTTTTCAGAGGCTGTTGTTCAGAGCTGCACAGAGCTCAAATCTCACTGCTCTGCTCTGTGTGGTGCAGACAGAGAGAGAGAGAGACACACACACACACACACACACACACACACACAGACAGAGAGACACACAAACACAGAGACACACTGGCTTACAGCTCATAATCAGCCTCTAAATGAGTTCATATCTTTGAGGGGAATTTTTAAACATCTCTAATAATTTATTTCTCTTACATTTCAGTTTATTCTTGTAATGGAGATTTCAGGATTTGGAGCTTCTTCATGTCCTGACTTTCCTCTTTAACCCTTTACTTTGAAGGACTTGAACTTTTTCTCATTAATTCCAACAATTCAGACCATTTAAGGACTTTCACATTTTTCATTTATGAATGTATATCTTCACACTCTTTTTTTTAAACGTATCTTAAACAATTCTGGCATCATTCAGTCTCTTTCTTTCTTTCTTTCTTTCTACTCCCTTTCTCTTTCTTTTTACTTCATTCCTTGTTTCCTTGTTTCTACCCCATTTCTATATATACCCCAGTTCTCATAATGGATATTTCAGGATTTGGAGCTTCTTCATGTCCTGACTTTAGACTTTTCCACCTTCAATCCTTACATTTTACTTTGAAGGACTTTGACTTTTTCCTCATTAATTCCAACAATTCAGGCCATTTCTCAACCATGTAAGGAGTTTCATATTTTTCATTTATAAATTTATATTTTCACACTATTTTTTACACTTAAACAATTCTGGGATTTGCATCCATTCCCTATCATTCAGTCTCTTGCTTACAAGTTATACACTTCAGGTATTGCTTCATTTTTATACATATTTGTTCAACAAATACTTTCAAGCTCTTAATATATTTATTCATTTGAGTAGACCTATTTTTTCCACACCAATCTTCAAAAATTCAAGCAATTTTCCAACATCCTTCTTATAAGTTCTTCTTTTTAATTTTTTTTCTCAACTATTTCAGATTTCAACCATTCAACTGTTAAACTATAAAGATGCAGGATTTCTACATTTTCCTCAAACTTTTTATTAACATGTTTAACTTTTACCCTTCAGATATGTTGTAGTTATTTTTAGTTATTCTGCCCTTTAACGGATTGTAACTACTTCTATATTATTCTACTTTTACACTTCAGATATTGTTTCATCTATATTAGTAATGGTTCAAAAAAAAAAATTCTAACTGTTTTAAATAACAACAAATGCATCCATTCCATATCATTCAGCCTCCTGCTTACAAGTAATTTTCCAAACATTTCTTACAAATTCAACGTCCTTCTTATAAGTTTTACTTTTTAATCTTTTCTCACGTATTTCAGATTTCAACCCTTCTACTCTTACATGCTCGACTTTTAGCCTTCAGATATGATGTAGTTATTCTAACTTATCCTTCCCTTTAAAGGATTGTAACAACTTCTATGTTATTTTACTTTTATTCCTCAGATATTCTTTCATATATTAGTAATGGTTCAACAATGTTTTCAAGCCACCAGTTTTAAACTTCTTTGAGTAGACTCAAGCTTTTCAATTCATTCATACTATTCTTCATTAATTCAAGTAATTACCACCCATTTCATACATCCTCCATCTTTCATCTTGTACTTTTACTATTCAGATATTGTTTAATCTACATTAGTAATGGTTCAAAAATGTTTTCAAACTGTCAGTTTTAAGTAAATCTGAGTAGACTTCAGACTTTCAATTTCTTCATACTGATCTTCAACAATTCAAGTCATTTCAAACCATTTCATACTCTTCATATATTATTTCATCTCTTCAAGATTTCTTCAGCAGTTTCTTAACTTAATTCAGCTTTAATAGTTTCAACAATCTATTCAGCTCATTCAGCTTCCAGCTTTCAGCATTCACCCGTATTTCCTTCAGGAAATGCATTCTCTAGTTCTTACTTCTTCTTCCCTTTTTCGGTCTTCAACTACTTCTTCATACTTCATAACATTCAAACAATTCATATATCAAAACGTGTGGCTTCTTCAGGAGATCATTGGATGTATTCAACTTTTTCATATCATTCATACTTTTCAAAATATTCAAACTTTATTGAAATTTTTTTTCCATAGGAATACATTGAAACGGTCTTCAAACTCTTCAAATCTTCTCCTTCTTTGAACTTCAACTGCTTCAACATACTTTCACCTACAGACTTCATTCCACTTTTAAAATGTTCACAAAACTTTCAAGTATTCACGGTACATTCAACTTTTTCATATCTTCTACCTAGTGCTGGGCCGTTAACGGCGTTAACGTGCTGCGTTAACGTGAGACTCTTATCGCGCGATAAGAAAATTATAGCCGTTAATCTATTCTCAAAGTTGTCTGGGGGCTGGGTCAACATGCACCTTACAAAGCAGGTCGTGGAGCTGTGCACCGTGGACGTGCACGAAAAAAACAAGAGTCACACCGAATTTCCCTCTGCTGTATTTTTTATTTCAATTAAATGACAGGTAGACCGCTCGGTTCATTGTAAAACATTAATTTATTGACGTAACGTGGTGATTTCTGTACAGAGCCCTGAGGCTGCGCTGCTCTTCTGTCCAGTAAGTTTCACCTTTCATTCAAACTGCGGCTTCCACAGTTGTTAGGTTTCATCAATGAGACCAACATTTATATATTTAAAAAGAATTAAACCACCGGCGGAAAACCTCTAAAAACCTGCGGGTAAGTTACTCTGCTCGTTTTCTCCCCGAGGGATGCCGACGGCGACGCAGGCTGACCGCCACGTCAGCTGACCGGTGTCACCGGAGGCAGCTGCGTCTGTGACGAGCTGCTGCTGCTGCTGCTCCCGGTCGGCTGCTCTCACTACGTCGGAGCAAACAGGCGTTATTTGGATAAACTAACCACAAAGTGGGGATCTACACGGTTAGATTCCCTCTGAAAAAATATTAAAACGTAATAAAGTGACATATTAACAGCTCCACAGCGGGAATTAAAACAGCTGCTTTACCACTGTCGCTTGGAGCGAATCACACATGTACAGTAGCCTACATAGTAGGAGTCGTTACATCCGCGCATGTTGGAAAAAGAAGAGCGTCAGGTGCTGCACAGTGTCAGGTAGCCTATAACTTCATATGAACGCAGCTCAAAGCGACCCGGTGCCTCTCGCGGTGACCAAGCTCAGATAAATACATTGGATCAGCTGTAGCACTGCGTGTCCTCCCGCATAAAGCCGCAATATACCGCTCCTATAAAAGAAAAAAAAAAAAAAGATGCACGTCTCAGACTGTCTGCTTCCCAGATGAACAGCTGACATGTGGTCAAGACGTACAGAGACCTGTCACAGTGTCACCTGTGCATTGATATAAACTTCAACCTCAGACTGTCTGCTTCCCAGATGATCACACAGGGAGATCATGAAGCTGCTTGTGTGATGAGTGTGTTACAGAGTTCTGTATCAATGTTTAGGTTTATTCGTCAGTACTATGTTGTCATGATAATTAATATATGCTGAGAAACAAGCTTGTAAATCAAACAAATCCTACAGGAAAGACCAATTTATGTTTAATGAATCAAATATTGTTTTGGTCATAGTAATTGATAATAAATAGGCTATGTTTAATTCACAGCTGTTTATTTTTCAATAAGGGGGGTTCACTCTCTCACACTTTGAAAACCCCTGGGTTAGAGCCTATTTTGTTATATATACAAATATGAATTTATCGGTATCGGCAATGAGAACCAGGAAATTATGGGTTATTGGTAGAAATTTTTCATATCGTGCATCACTTGAATGCCTTCATCAGAATTCAAATGAGCCATTTTAATCTAGATTAATCTAGATTAACTCCAAGATTGCAGTGAGATTAATCTAGATTAAAAAAATTAATCTATGCCCAGCACTACTTCTACCGTTATTGATCAGTACCCTTCAACTGTTCATGATCATTTTTTGACAAAATTCAAATTTAACATGCAAGTCAATGGCACGGAATTTTCAGAGCTAGAGTGGTGATGACATCAGCTAGAGTGACAGAGAGTCTAAAAATCCTCTGACACTTTGCTCTCTATCCTGTCACCACGGCCACAAATTTCTTTCTAGACACATAATTTTCCCCCACTTTGGTAGACAAACTTGTGCTGTGTCTCACAGTGTGCTCGAAAACGCAGAGAGGCTAACAGAATTTAAACTGGGAGCCTCTAAGTGCAGCCAGTTCCCTCTCTTCCTCTCATTGACTCACATTGTAAAGTAGGAGCAGATTTTCTGAGAAAAGCAGAAATGACCTCCTTATATTTCTTGCGACGGTGAGAAAAGTTTTTGTCCTACAAACATTTAATGCACATTGGCTCGCTCAGGAAGGTCTCCTTGCCCCGATAGTCATGACCACATTCTGGTAAGAGGTACGGTTCTCTTTTCAGAGGCTGTTGTTCGGAGCTGCACAGAGCTCAAATCTCACTGCTCTGCTCTGTGTGGTGCAGACACAGAGAGAGAGACACACACACACAGACACACAGACACACTGGCTTACAGCTCATAATCAGCCTCTAAATGAGTTCATATCTTTGAGGGGAATTTTTAAACATCTCTAATAATTTATTTCTCTTACATACATTTCAGTTTATTCTCATAATGGAAATTTCAGGATTAGGGGCTTCTTCATGTCCTGACTTTCCTCTTTAACCCTTTACTTTGAAGGACTTGAACTTTTTTTCATTAATTCCAACAATTCAGACCATTTATCAACCATTTAAGGACTTTCACATTTTTCATTTATAAATGTATATCTTCACACTCTTTTTTTACACGTATCTTAAACAATTCTGGCATTTGCATCCATTCCACATCATTCAGTCTCTTTCTTTCTTTCTACTCCCTTTCTCTTTCTTTTTACTTCATTCCTTGTTTCCTTGTTTCTACCCCATTTCTATATATACCCCAGTTCTCATAATGGATATTTCAGGATTTGGAGCTTCTTCATGTCCTGACTTTAGACTTTTCCACCTTCAATCCTTACATTTTACTTTGAAGGACTTTGACTTTTTCCTCATTAATTCCAACAATTCAGGCCATTTCTCAACCATGTAAGGAGTTTCATATTTTTCATTTATAAATGTATATTTTCACACTATTTTTTACACTTAAACAATTCTGGGATTTGCATCCATTCCCTATCATTCAGTCTCTTGCTTACAAGTTATACACTTCAGGTATTGCTTCATTTTTATACATATTTGTTCAACAAATACTTTCAAGCTCTTAATATATTTATTCATTTGAGTAGACCTATTTTTTCCACACCAATCTTCAAAAATTCAAGCAATTTTCCAACATCTTTCTTATAAGTTCTTCTTTTTAATTTTTTTCTCACCTATTTCAGATTTCAACCATTCAACTGTTAAACTATAAAGATGCAGGATTTCTACATTTTCCTCAAACTTTTTATTAACATGTTTAACTTTTACTCTTCAGATATGTTGTAGTTATTCTGCCCTTTAACGGATTGTAACTACTTCTATATTATTCTACTTTTACACTTCAGATATTGTTTCATCTATATTAGTAATGGTTCAAAAAAAATGTCTAACTGTTTTAAATAACAACAAATGCATCCATTCCATATCATTCAG
>NW_028221045.1:0-14670 GCF_045865225.1 Trachurus japonicus | reverse complement strand
GCTAAATCCATCCATTGGCTATGTTGCTTCTCCATGTCGTATCATTAGGAGTCCCTAGTAGTAGGGAGGTTAAGCGACTTTTGACTTCAAGTCATGATGCAAAGGTACCCTTTGGCATGGAAGTACCCAGTGTGCGAAATACCCATCAATATTCGGGGGGGTCCCTAACTCGCGATTGTTGTGCAATACCGTTATTTTTTTTTCTTTTTATAAAGTAGGACTATAACATTACAATAAGCCAAGAAAATTAGCCTATAGCCTAAAAAGGAGAGGCAAAGTTGTGCATTACAATGCAGAAAGTAATTGACGATAAATAGACGATAATTCAAATAAATAAAAGACAATAATTGGCACCACACTGGCGCACTTGAACAATGAATAAATGCCAGGTATAGGAGACTGGCGCGCGATCAGGGCAATGCAGAAACGAATAGACAATAAATAAAATACAACAATTAAAATGAATGAAAGACACCAAACTCGTGCACTCGAATAACAACCAACTGTATAAATCTGGAGATCGGAGACTGACGTGCAATTATGTGCACGAGATCCTCAGCCTGCAACTATGACCGATCATGTAGCCTTATCTAACCATCCATCTAGCAAATACGTTTAAACACAGCATTGAACACATCCACAAATCACATTCGTATAACGGGCCATCATAAAAATTGAAAAAGCACAGACAAATAGCTCACAACAGGCGCCTGGCCAAACAACACCACTGGGGGTTCAGGCCATAGTATGCTGAAGCAGGGGTTACATGCTGCTATTCAGACATGCCGCTATTTCGACATTGACTTCTAATTGTCGGAATAGCGGCATTAACATTATTTTTTAAGCGTCCCACTATTCCGACATTTTTTTTTTTTCATTGTCGGAGTAGCGGCACTTTACTATTTTTCAAACATTCCGCTTTTCCGACATTGATTGATTACGTTATAGTCAGACGTGTCCTTCTGATTTATTTTTATTTTTTCATCTGAGACACTGTTTCTCATACACAAATACATAGGCCTATTAGAGAAGAAAAAACAAACCCTCCAAGTTTAAAAACACACAGCACACAGCAGCGCACACTGATCTGCAGCTACTGAGACTGTTATTATTCTGTCACCTGAGTTTATCCTGCTGCTTTACATCGTTTTAACATAGGTAAAAGAAGAAAAAAAGATTGTCTGGAATAAAGGGGCAGATTACATAAGATTATTCTTTTTTCTGCTCCCTTTTGTTGAGATTTGGGAGGTTTTTGCCTGATTTATTGCCCGATGCCATGTATCTCGCTTTCTTTCCCCCCCTCCGCCTGTTGTCTTCGTTGTCACTTTGTTGTCGCTCCACAGAGCGCACATGGCTAATTAATATGCACGTGCTGACCATATGGTTGTCTAGGCATTCCGGGACGGAGGTGTGTTCACGTGCGCAACTGCGCACCATTCTTGGATCCAGTTATCAAAGTTGAGGTGCAGAGTTGTGCACGCACAGTTTGATAGATCTGAAAAAGGTGTAAATATTTTGGGATGTCTTTTCACCGTAGGCCTAAGCAAAAAATTTAGTAGCAGCAGTTTTACACTGCTTACTAAGGCCCAATTCCAATCCGACCCCTCACGGACTCACTGACTTAGAGGCGCGTTCACGGGAAGTCTGTGAGTGTGTGAGGGCTGTTCCGTTGTCAGATCACCAAGTCAGTGAGTCAGTGAATGAGCCCTTACTGCCCCCTTACCGTAAGTCAGCACCGATGCTGACTTTGGGTAGGGGAATTACCCACAGTTCATAGCGTTGTGAAGTCAAACACATGAGATGCCGTCGGAACGCGAGTGTTAAAAAAAAAAAAAGTAAATTAACACACGTGGACAGAGAGAGCTCCGCCGCTCTCTTTATTGTTAATGGACAGGAGCAACAACCAAAAAAAAAGAAAGAAAGAAAAAAAAAGAGAAGAAGTTTACTGTCAGTATTAACGTGCAGTTTGTGATTATTGATGATGATTTGATCAGATCTGATCCAGGAACATTTTGTTTTGAGTCCGTCCCCCTCACACACCTTGTGCGCGTTGAAAGTACGTAAATTATCGGTCCAAGACCGGAGTCAACAACATTTTGTTGTCAAGGTAACATGTCGTGAGAGTGTGTAAGTGCTGTTCCATTCATATTTACAGCATCTGGACCCTCACAGACTCTCACACTCTGTCACTTACAGCTGACGTCACTTTAGTCAGTGAGGGTTCAGGGCTTGAGTCTTTAGGGGGCGGATTGGAATTGGGGGTTACAGTTTTGATAAATAAGGCCCCAGGCCATAAGCCCAGAGCCCAGACGCTCACAGCTGCAGCTCCGCGGCTCATCCACCGCGCTGTCCGTGGTGCTGAAGGTCACAGGTTAACTTGACAAACAAACTGCAGCATAGTTCTGTTTGTTTATCATGTGTGTCAGTTTTGTTTGTGACTTGATAGTTGAGTTGTTGAGATTAAGAACATCACTCCCTCATCAAACCAGTGATAGACATGCTGAAAAGAAAAGAGAGAGAGAGAGACGCGCCTGGGTATCGCAGCTGTAAAAAAATAAAAATAAAATAAAAATAAAAAAGACGTGTCGGAATAGCGGTATCAAAAAGTGTCGGACTACCGGCATGTCTAGATAGAGGGATGTCGTAATAGCGGGATGTCTAAATAGTGACATGTCGGAATAGCGGGATGTCTGAATAGCGGGCGGACCCCTGAAGGGGTTTGAGGCTAGCCTCTTACCTTAAGTTATTTTCCTGCCTTAATGTCAAGCCAAGGGTTGCGGTATTTCCATTACCCCACCTGCTTAGGTGTAAAAAAAAAAAAAAAAAAAGAAAGAAAAAGAAAAGCGGCCAATCACCAGTGCTAGCAGCAGGGGCTGCGGCTACGTCTTCAGAGCACTCGGCCTCAACTTCACTTTCTTCGGCAGAGGGTGGAGAGGAACGGGATCCTCTGTTCTGATAGCGAGTGGGCTCGACTCCTGCGCTGGGCTGGCGCACATGGCTAATTTGCATAATGCGCAGGTGACATGGTTCAGCTTAATGTTAAACGAATAAATGTTTTGAATTATGAATACTGGACATGGTGATCTTAAACACATTTAATTGACCACAATAAAATTATTGTATTATATTATTATTTTTTTTTTTTGACAAGATTGAGACCCCCCTCAGATTTTGCTTTTGAGTCTTTCAGGGGGTCTCAAGGGGTTAATCGGGGGGGTCCGACCCCCCCAAACCCCCCCGTATTTCGCACTAGGTCATATAAATCTATCCTAAGACACAAGTGAGATCACACTTTGTATCCGAAATAAACACGTTTTTAAAATGCCTTTTTTTAATTGCATGTTAAAAGCACATTCCATTTAGAATGTCCATATAAACTACAATGTTTTCAGCTCCTGGATGTTATCTACAGCTTATTTGTGACATGATTGCAATATTTCAGGATTGTTTCTCAAATTGAATGATGAACAGGGATCTAATGCCTTTCAATCTGTAGGGCGGACTGACATAGGAAGCCTAAAGTCCACTCATGACATTCCATTCAATAAAGATACTGTAACATCATGAGATTGATAAGATGAGCATTAACAAGCATTCACATAGAGAGAACCCAGAAGCTCAGGGAGAACATGCAAACTCCAGGCCCCAGGCCAAGACTTCAAATCCAGAACCTTCTAACCGCGAGGCGACTGTACCACCGTTTCAAGATCGATTCTCATACTGCATACATTATTGCAGATGCATTTGGAAACTGAAATCGCACATGAACCCATTTCATGGTAAATACTAGTTGCGTTCTTGCTCTGCCACCTTGAGTCAACACACGCCCCTGGCTCAGACCGTTGACTATCTGTAGCTGGTTCACATAAGTTGTGAGAAAGTCGAGCGTCTGTGGTTATAGATCTGATGTGTCTGTGATAACAGCTGGAAAGTGGAGCCATGTGGTTAGTTGACGTCAGTTGATTGTGTGTGATTAGCCTATAGGTGTGTAATAACAGCAGGACAGAGCGGAATCAGCACTATAGGATTATTTTAAAGGGACAGTTCAATATTTTGACAAAGTTGCCTATTGCCATAATCTCTATAGTCATAGGGGTAGGTGCATTACCTTTAATTATCTGTGAATGTTGTTTTGAGATCAGCGGGGCAGACACGTGAGCTGCTCAGTGAACACAATGGAGGTGAATGGCAGTACAGGTCTCCTGCCCCTCATCAAACTCATCAAAAACACAACCCAACAACTCCAAAACGCTCTTGTGGAGAAGTTGTGACCTGCACATTCACCACATTGTGAATTAATAATGTAACATCACGATACTGAGTTGTTTTCGAGGCAAATGCAGCCGGAACTATATAGTAGACACGGCTGCTGAGTGATTTCAAAAGCGCAAGTACAGTAGTTCCAATGTTACATAATTATATGTTATTGTTTCATAGCGTGGTGAATGTGCAGGTCACAACTTGTCCACGAGAGCGTTTTGGAGTTGTTGGATTGTACCTACCCCATGAGGGAATATGGCAATAGGCAAATTTGCCAAAATGTTGAACAATCCCATTTAAGTTTTTGGCAAAAAAATATGTTAGATGTAGCCTATCAAATATTTTATTATGATAAAAAAAAGGTTCTGCCTTTTATTTAATATCTCTCTAGTTTTATTTTTTAAAATATGCTACATGCTAATGTGTTAACATGACGTAGCAGAGTAAATGATCTACCAGGAGCTGTCGATGACTTCTGACCCTCTTACATATCCATTGTCTGTTCAGATAAAAGAAAGCGCCACTAGAATCCACACATCAAATAAAGCACAATCAGCTTCCGTGGCCTCGCTTCCTCTATTAACCCCCCCCCCCCCCAATCTTTCTCTCAACCTCTGTTTTTGTCCTCTCATCCTGTTTGTGTGACTGCCAGTACACATCACTGTCAAAACACACATCTACACACACCCAGATGAAGCTGTAAACGCCACGCAGTGTGGTTAGGAGGCAAAGTTCACACAGAGGAGTGGCACTGTTTAAGGGCCAGGGGAACACACACACACACACACACACACACAGAGTCTTTCACAACAGGTAGGATCACACTATTCGCCCACTCAGACATTCCTCTCGTTCCACAGCCAGGTAAACAATTTGGTCCAGAGGGCAAAAGCATAAAGAGGTATTAACCACAAGTGTGCACATGATAAACACACACGCACACACAATCAACTTTGTGTATGTGATCTGGATTTATGATCACAAGGAAATTGGAAATATGATCATAAACAATTCCTTGACAAATCATTACTTGCTCCGTCATGAAACACACAAACACACACACATAGAGAGAAAGAGGTTCAGACCTGTGTGTCGTTCCATCATGTTTGCAAATGTGAAGCCCATAGGCGTCTGCAGCATACATTAACTTCCAGTGACATCTGTGGAGACAGAGAGAGACCGCACGGTTACATAAGAAGTTCCTGTGAGATGGACAGCGTGTCTTTATGCCGCTCGCCCTCTGTGATCAGCGACCAGCCGGTCCCACGGGGAAAATAGAGCGACTTGGAGTTACATAAACGCCATTCATCATAAATACACACACATCAGGAAAGATATGAAGCCATGAATTACACACAAACACACATACACACACCTGCTTTGTCAGAATAATTCATCCCTCACCAGATCTCTGCTCCCACAGCACGCCGTCTCAGAGCACAGCGGTGTGATCATCAGCTCTGACCTTTGACCCCCTTCCTGCTGCTGTTTATGTTGCTCATAAAGGAACTGATGCAAGGTGCTTAGGGTAGTGAAAATGGAAATGTGATGAGGTAAACCATTAGTCAGAGCGTAGTATGTTGTAGATGGGGACCTTTTATGGCCTGGAGGCACAGACCAACATGTTAACAGGTTATAATCTACACTACTTCTACTTATGTCTTCTGAGAATCTGTTTGATCGCATCAAAACACCACTTTTCAGCCTCATGTTGTATTTTTATGCAAGGGGCCAGGTCTGAAAATAGTGTTGAAGAAGCAAAGACAGTCTCACCGAAAGCTAAATGTAACACGGGCTTTGATCATAGACGGCATAAAGCTGCAGCATCACCCATGGGCTTCTGTAGAGCCGTTTTGAAGCTGCTCTGCCTCTAGTGGCCACTGGAGGAACTGCAGGTTTTTTGTATTCCATGTTTGCTCAATTTTTTTTTTTTTTTTTTACTTCAAGAGGTTCCTCTTTGACTTTACTGAAAGATGCACATAGCTGCAGCGTGGATACTTGGAGTGGAGTGTTTTTTTTTTTTTTTGGCAAACTGTACAGTTAACCCCTTAAAACCCACTGGCCTGCCCGATGGGCCCAGCATGTTTAGAAGCATACAGCCCAGCATGTATTAAGGGGTTTTAATACTCTTAAATAATACATTCAGTACTCTCATCTCCTATTCCCCTTCTACGTTTTTGAAAACCTTAATTAATATCTTTCTTTACCCAGATGAACAAAGGCCTTAACACTCCTTAAATCTTCAAACCAAATCAGATACTTGGTGATTCTGCTGTTCATCTGAAAAAGACTGTATAACTAATGAAGGTGCTGACGCAGTGCCAGCTGTGTGTAATATTACTCATGTTGTTGGAGAGGATCGAGCGTCTGTTGGCCTGAGCGAGAGGAAACACAAATGGGCATAATTCACTGAAATTGTGTGTCTGCCTGCGTCATCTGCACACGTCACCAAGTTTTAGCTTGAGGTGACCCAGCAGCCGATTCCATCAGGTCAGGTCACCAGACTGTGTCGGAAAATGGATCTGAAGATAATTACTGGTTGGTTCTGATGCCGAGACGTGTCTTTTTTATTTTTTGCTGCATACAAACTATTGGACAAATGGAAAAGCTGACCCAATGATGGCTGAAGCTCAACGTCCGAACCAAATGATACAAAAATCTCCGATACGGCATCTCACCTATAGTGACATCTATCACCTACTGGTGTTCGCAGCTTTAAAGGAACTCAACTGATCCTCTTCCGACTGTCCAGTGCAAAAGTGTTGCTGCCCTATGTCATCTTGTGCTGCGGCTGCTATTGCCTCGAGCTGGAACGAGTTACAGACATGAAACTTGACCTAATAACTAGAAATGATGTGCAGGAAACATGATCCCAATCAGCCACACACTGGCACCATATTTAAGACCCAAAATGCAATTTTAGAGACTCCATTAGCGTCACACCACAGTACAAATGACTTGAAATATGACTCACAAGTGAAGCTCAATATACTCTTCAGAAACCCTCTTGGATCTTATAAGTCCATCATGATGGATTTAATGGACTTTGGAAATGTGAAAACTGCAGAAATGAATGGATTTTGACTATATCAACACAGAGACACAAATGTCTTTCATGAAACAAAAAAGAACCTAAAAAAAAAAACAGCCACCATTGACCAAAATATCTTCAGAAATGGTGTAGGGCTTCACAAATATTGATACTATCTCCGATCAGGATAAGCCTAAGTACAAAGCATAGACTGTAAAAAATATGGACGTAGCATCCGTGACGTCACCCATTGGTTTTGGGGAGTCGTTTTTGTGACTCAAATATGGCGGCCTGAACAGCGCCATGTTGGATTTACCGGCCGAGAACCCGCACACTGGCCTCGAAGCAGCTGTCCACGGAGCTGCTCGGACCTGTCACTCAGCGTTTCTGCACCCTAATTGGCCAGAATTCTAACCTAATAACAGTAAAACTGTAGAGTTAAAAAAAATTCACCCCCTCAGAGTGTGTGCGGGGGTAGAAACTATCGATTGAGACCAAAAAACGTTCTGAAACCAGGCTTTGATCATGTTTATTGAGGATGTAAAGTCGACGATTTTAACATGGGGGTCTATGGAGAATGCTCCCTTCTGACACCAGCCCCCAGTGGCAGCCGAGAGGATTGTAGTTTTTTGAACGTGGAAGTGAGCTTCACTTCTCAGACCGACAACTGCCCCCTTTGTACAAAGCAGTCAGTCTGTATTTAGGAACAGACCTACAAAGCATTTTGAGCAACTGATCGTGTACAAGCAAAACAGAACCTCACCAAATCTGCCATGGCTGACTCCGTATCTGCTGTCTTACCACTGCTCAATTTACCGTGAGCTGGAATGAGCTAGAGTTGTGAAACCTGGCACCATAATGTAATGACAGATGAAGTTTGAATCCTTCATGAAAAACATTGAGCCAATCAGTGCGACAGTGACAATCAGAATGACAGAAAATCGCTTCCAATTCATCGTCCTCTAATGACAAAATGAATCAACTTTTTATAAAGTTTTTATTGTTCTGATTAAATTTCAGTTGCTTCATATCCGTTTATGTTGTTCAAAAACACTGATTTTTTTTTTGCAATATCAAACCGGAATGAGGTGATCACACAGTCAGCACTTTTACAGTAAAAATGGTTTATCAATTTACCATCAAATGGGTTTTCAACAGGAAACAGCAGAGAGTGGTGCGCGCAGGAGCAAAATGACCACATCTGTGACTGATGTGTGCAGCTGTTACCGCATTAGAAATATGTATTTGTCAGAAACTCTTTTTTTTTTTTTGGTGTGCAGCGAAAATTTGACATTTTGATTTCAAAAGCAGTCAGTGCTGTGGTCAGGCTCGCTTGCATGTCATTACTAAAATCAAAAACATAAAACCCTATGATTAAAGAGGAAGAGAAGATAATTTCCCACAACAGAAAACATTCCTGCTGTTTCCAAAATCACCCCATCTCATAATGAACCTAACAGGGGCAATTTGGTGAACAAGCAATGTCTTTAAGACTGATAAAAACCTTACATACCCAGAGGAAAACACAACTAGAAACAATAAACATTTCTATTATTTATGTTATTGGTTAATTAGAAATCAGGCAATCTAGGACTCTATTTGCTTACAGTAACAGTGGATCTTGATTGAGTCAGATGCAAACCAGGCTTATTGATCTTTGTCATGATTAGAATAAAACTGCTAACTCAATTTTAAACAAGATAACTTGGCATTCAGGTATTATGAATAACTGATTGTTTTTAGTGTTTGTCTTTATTCTGTTTTATGCTTCTCTTTTCTTTTTCTTTTTTTTAATGTTTTGTCTTTATGTAAAGCACATTGAGTTGCCTTGGTATGAGATGCGCTATATAAATAAAGATGCCTTGCCTTGCCTTAATATTCTAGTAAACATGAAAGTCAAGAAAATGCCAGTTTTGCTTTCTTCCTTCGTCTAATTAACATAAATCTGTCTCTAATGATAAATAGGATTGAAGTCAGTGTAATCAGCCATCTCCCCCCACCACTCTCTGGTGGTTTTCCCACACTGAGGGGGGGGGGGGGGGCTGCAGAGTGAAGCAGGGCGTACACAGGTCTGCAGAGGGCAACACAGTGGCACTGTTGTTGCTGTTGCCCTTGGGCTCAGAGATATTTATTCAGTTGGGGGTTTGATAGGCAGAGACCAGAACCAGGAGAAAGAGAGAGAGTGAGATAAAGAGACGTGAACCCACTGGCTGTGGGAACTGTCACATCTCGAGTGACTCTAACGCACTAATAAGCAGCTGCAGTCTTAACATGGCCGCGGGCGGGGAGGGAGAGTCAGCAGCATCCCACTGGCTGGAGGGGAACGTCAATCACCGCGAATGCCAAATAAGGCAGTGCACTTTTGTTAATGATGTAACTGCAGCACAATGACAATGCTCCTTTTCTGCCAGCCACCTCAGCAAAGTGTGTGTGTGTGTGTGTGTGTGTGTGTTTTAATCTCAAGGTGCTGGCTTTGCTACGTCCACAGCACCGTACATCTTGTCCCTGAGTGGCATCTGACAGCAGCTCTGCTCTGCTGCAAAAGAATGTCGCTCCTGGCAACAGCCTGAACATCTGACTGCCCTGCACACACAGAGGCAAACACACACACACATACACACACACACACACACACACATACATACTGCTTCTATCTTTACGAGGACATTCTTTGACATAATGCACCTCCTATAGCTCCTCTCCATAACCTTAACTATCACAACTAAATGCCAGGAGCAGCGTTACTATTTTGCATTTACAAGTACACACACACACACACACACACATGGACACATTCAAACCGAACAATCCTCCCTAAAGCTCATCTGTTTTCTGTCTTCGCCCATTCATGATGTTGAGTGTGTCTCTGTATTTCTTATTACTTGCTTTATTAATGTCGCCAATTCCTCTGAACCTGCGTCATCATTCTCCTTAATGAGTTTCCTTACTTCCCAGAACACATTAGAAAGCTTATACGCTCTCTCTTCTGAGTGGCTGACTGAGTGTTGGAGCCTCATCAATTGACATGCAGTTCCTCTAATGGCCTCTAGGTGTTGACTTCAGAAATAGGCTACTTCAATTTTTGTGAAGAGCATTGGAAACGGTCATTCAGTCCTGGAGTCAAAATACATTTTTCCACAAGTAGCTACTGTTTGAAATCTATGTGTCTTAAAGGGATACTTCACCCAAAATTGATAATTCACCAATTGTCTACTCACCGCCATGCCAAGGAAGGGTTTGAAGAACTTTTAGAGTTATCAAAATGCTTTTGGAGTTCCAGGGGCGGTCTGGCAGGCAACGGATTTTCATATAATGGCGGCGGATAGTGCTCACTTTTGAATCATCCAAAACACACACTATGAAACATCCAAATACCTCCATACTGCTCGTCTGTACTGACCCAAGTGTCCTGAAGCCGCCACATGAAAAAGTTGTTTGGAAAATTTAATTTGATTTCTGTAATTAGCCTTGTTGTAGCAGTAGCTCCCATTGGCTGGGCGAGATGTGCGAGGTTTGCTGCGAGATGTTCTTCCATGTTTACATCTGACATTCAATGGTTTACAACGACGAACGAACATCTCGCAGCAAATCTCGCACATGTGCACAAACATCAACAGAGCCACTGGGAGCTCCAAACCCTTCCTTGGCATGATGGTGAGTAGATGGTGAATTATCGATTTTGGGGCGAAGTATCCCTTTAAATGTTGATATGAAATATACAGAACATGAAAGAACATTAGTGCTTTAATAAGGACGGGTGAAATGACAGCGTGTCCGGCTTCTACAAGACGCCAATATATTTGATTTAATTCCTCAGAAACGTGAGCAGAGCCGAACAAACATGGGATGATATTAGTTGCAG
This sequence comes from Trachurus japonicus, assembly GCF_045865225.1. Classification (NCBI taxonomy): domain Eukaryota; kingdom Metazoa; phylum Chordata; class Actinopteri; order Carangiformes; family Carangidae; genus Trachurus; species Trachurus japonicus. The sequence continues at coordinate 3,517 of NW_028221045.1, read as the reverse complement.
AGAGATATGGAGCTGTGCAGAAGTCCTCACCACCCCCTCCCTCCTCCACATTGTTAGACATGCAGAGGGAAATTAATAAATGACTCCACAGCCATCCTCTTTTGTAAAACGCAAGAATGGCCGCCTCGGGGTTTGTGCGCCTCTGCCAACCAGGCGAGTTGCAGGAAATAGAGCGTTACGGATATTAGCTGTAAACATTCTGAACACAATAAGCACACAGAACGCTGATGGGCTGAGGGTGAGGATAGAAGGAAAATACCTTAGAGGAGTCAAAAGGGTGTGTCCCGGAGATCTGTTACTGGTTTATCCAGAGACAATAGATGACAATGGGTTGGTCATCTGCCAAAACAACCCAATACTGACCAATTGGAAAGCCCCTCACGCAAATCTATCCAGAGGAGGAACATCTGGAATACATTTAGCATTATGTTTTCACTTGAATGAAAGGGTAAAAAAGCAAAAAATCTAATGAATAAATGATAAAAGCCAATGGGTTCCGGAGTTATGGCACATTGTGGTGTCGCAGTGACACTGACCTTTGACTTTTTAGATACAAAGTGTCGTTTTTGATGTTTTATCATATTAGACAAGATTGTGTGGAATTTGGTCGTAATCGGCGTATGAATTTTAATGAGAGGGTTTGTTAGGGTGCTGGTTCACCTTGTTTGAAAGGTCCCTCTGCCTGTGACACTGCTTATCCCTGCACAGCTTCATCCATCCTACTGCCACAATCTGCTCCAAATCTTCCCCTCACATATCTGAAGTGAGGTATAGAGGGATTACCAGCCTACGTCACTGACGTTCTACTGCGCATGTCGCCTGCAGAAAGAGAGCAGCAAGAGCCGTGATCATGCCTTTTTGTGCTGTTAGTTGCACTAATTGTTTTGATAAAAATAACAAAACGCGCAAAATTTACAGAATAGCGTCAACTCGCACCCATTTCAAGGCAAACGAGAGAGAAAATAGTACATCGGCGATTCATTTCGAGCAATATAAGTTAATGTGTTAGACACGTTGGTTTGAATGGTGATAAAGCTAGATATGCCCACAGGCACAGCTGGAGAACTGCAGCGAATGAGTTGTGAAATGTTTACTACGACAGTGACTGAAGACGAGGTCACATACTAATGGAAAGCAAGCTGAGATTAATTAACGTTAAACTATATTGTTTTACATTACCGGTACATACTCAGCCATGCACGTAACGTTATAGTTACGTTATGCAGTTGTTCCAGACTTTAGACAGGTCCGTCCTCTTCCCTCGTCTCTGACCAGGCAGCATCAGTCCTCACAGCCACTGAGTTTTGTAATCGTGAGTGTTTTCCTGAACATTATTGTCTGTTAAATAACTGTAGGTAACGTTAGGGATGTACAGTGACAGTGTTGTTTTTACCGCTGACCGACCGACGCCGTGCTGTGAGAGTCCGTGGCTTGTCCCGTGGCTGAGTTTCCGTTGCCGCGGTACAAACTCGATCCTCCGTCCTGACGTTTTTTTTTTTTCCTGCCGTTATAAAACTATAAATCCGTCTATGTATAAAACACACACTACATCAGTAGGTGATAAACTGTTGTGGTAGGCTGACAACATCGCTAACTAACACCGCTTTGACTACACTAGATCCATGGAGGTAACCATGACAACCAGTTCTTTCTGCAGTCAGGTTGCGCACGCATCCTGATTTGTTGGTAAACAGATAATCCCTCTATACAGATAGAAAAATACAAATTTCATAAACTAAACCAGCTAGAAGCGACATTCAGTACCGATACGACTATTTTTAGGATGAGTTTTCCTTTAAATAATCTGATTGTCGTAAATCAAAACCCGATGACTAAGACTTGAATCTAGCAGATAAAAGTCCCTCTGTTGGGGGAATTTCTTGGCCAAATGTGTAATTTGAGAATAGAGAGAAGATTTAGAAAGATAGAGATGTTTCCATTAAACCGTCACGCCATAGTAGTTTGATATTTGGTCAACTGACACAGTAGTAGGGGAGACCGGGGTCAATTGTAACAGGGGGCAATTGTAACATTTTAAATTGCACCAATCAGAAATGAGATACAACCATGAAATTCATTATGCACTTGTTTTTTGATGTTCCCTCTCTGCCTACCAAAGGAAAAACTTATATCTCATGCATTTCTGATTTTATCTGACATGACTCATTTTTTAGGTATGAAAGTAAAAATTTTCATCATCAGTATTTTTCTCATTCCTTCTTAACCTTTAATGTCTAATAATTGAAACACATCCAGTTTTGTTGACAATTTTGTTGGCTATCATTTGCTATATTTGTCATATGTTAACTTTGTTGTTTGTTGCCAGCAGGCAGCTTTTTATCATGGGTGGTGAATCGGGGGCAATTGTAACGCCCTGTTACAATTGCCCCCGACACCATCAAAATGATGTCCAGTTCAGTAACACCCTCAAATTAGATGATTTCCCCCCCTTTATAATATAGAAATGTGCTATATTAATTTATATATTTACCTTTGTTGTCTATTAAAGTTAAAATATAGTTTTGATGACTATTCTGATAACTCTGTCAAAAAGCTAGCGAGCAGGCAAGCAGGGTAGCTTTAAATCATAGCTTAGTATTGAAACTGATTCAAAAACTGGTTGTAACTATTTATTTATGTAGCCTATTTATTTATTTTAGAGCAGCAACAATTATTCAATGAATTGATCGACAGAAAATTGTTCTGCAATGATTTCGAATAATCAGTTCAAGCTACTTTTAAGCAAAAATGTAATAAATTCACTGGTTTCAGCTTCCTAAATATGAATATTTTCTGGTTTTCATACTTTTATATGATAATAAAAATTGATTATCTCTGTATTCTGGACTATAAATTGACAAAAGAAGACATTTTGAAAACTAGTCATGGCCTCCGGGGTCTTGAGATGGACTTCTTGATCTTAACGGTTCACTAATAACTGTTCTTACCAGTAGACAAGTGTTTTTTTATATATGTTCAATTGATATTAAATGGTATTAACTATGTCTACATTCTTGGGAGTTTACTTTGGTCCTTGGTATTGATATAGAGGTATAAAGTATGTTGTTACAATTGCCCCCGTATGTGTTACAATCGCCCCCGCACGTGGGGACGATTGTAACATTTGACTTCTTGGTGTTTGAATCAATATTGTGACTCAAACATTTTTTGTAAAAACATTTAATTACTGTTAACAAGTAGAACATAGATAGAGGATTCCTACATTAAAAAAAATATCCAAATAGCTCAAGTGGTTTTTGAGTTATGACATCAAAACCAAAAAATGTTACAATTGACCCCGGTCTCCCCTACAGTCCCTCTCTGTGTTAATCCTCCTGTTTCTCTCTGTCTCCACATGGTGTGCTGTTTGCCCTGTCTGGGACCAGAGGTGCATGTGTGTTTCCATGTGTGTTGTATTGGTGCCTGCGACTGGACTGAATGAAATTAATATACATCAATAAGCCAAAACTGACAGGTAAAGTGAATAGCATTGATTATCTTGTTACTATGGCACCCG